>NW_021319315.1:9726918-9758995 GCF_001605985.2 Dendrobium catenatum
AATATCTTGTCCTTCACGTGAGCTTTTCCCCTTAACATTTTAAAGTTGATTTCCCTATATTCCATCTCTGTGAATTCATCTACATACTCCAAGGGAAAAAGACAAAAGACTATTATGAGATTCCCTCACTTCTCTAACTTCTGTAATCAATTGAAGTGTTTTTATTTATTGTTCACACTAGTGATGCTAGGCATATACATGTATATCCTCTTTTTTTAAAAGGGTAATCTGTTAGCTTTTGTTTTATATATAAATTAGAGTAAGATTTTTTTTATTATTATTATTTATTTTTATATATTATTATCACTATTAGCTTATTTATATTATTACTGTTACTGATTAGTTAATGGTAAACTGTTACATACATACTTCTTATGTATTTGTAAAAAAAAAAAGAGAAAAAGAAAAAGAGAAAAAAAAAAGAAAGAAGAAAAGAAAAAAAAAAGAAGAAAGAAAAGAAAAAGAAGGAAAAAAAATGTTACCTAGATTTGATCCCCTCCACTCTCTTTCCTCGGCATTCGTGTCGGACCGGCAAACCACCTAAACACGCCTTTGTTGGCCGTGGTAGGAGGGAACCCGGTGCGACACCTACGACGAGGTAGGCGAGTGACCCCTCGATCCACGTGCTAACCACAACAACCCTGCGGAGGTATGAAATTTTCTAAATTCAAAACCCTACTTCAATATTCATGGCAAATCGGAGAACCGCCCGATGCACACCTTTGTTGCGCGTGGTGGGATGGGACCCCGGTGCGGCACGTACGGCGAAGCAGGGTCACTTATAAGTACCCTCGAGTGGGGGGAAAGCAAAAAAACTGTCCTCTTTTCAAATAAAAATACTTTTTAAAACCCCATGCACGCCTTTGTTGACGTGCTGGGAGAAAAATAAATACAACTGCTGCGGTGTCTCACAAACACCAACCGTGCACGCCTTTGGTGGCGTGGAGGGTAGGCGGCCTCTTGGGTTTTCCCCTAAACAGGGGAGACACCGGGAGGCTGCCGAAATTTTGTCTAAAAAAGACAAGGACTTAGAACGAATATTGGACATTATTTGGACAGCAGGGGACTTGCAAATATGGACTTGGACTTGATAACATAAAACATGAATTCCAATGAATATTGAATAAATGACATTAAGCTCAACTTGGATTAAAGCCTAATGTTTAGAATAAAAAAAATCATCATGAATCATAAGAATAATGCTTATAATGATCAAAGCCTCAAAATGAATTTTCAAATAATCATTAACATGAAGCAAATGAAGAATACAATTAAATGTTCATAATTGATTCAATGAGCTTTTAAAAAATCATCATTTCATTTGAATGCAAATTTTAATAAGCAAAGGGAAAGAAAATGACAAGAGTTAATGATTTGATTACAAAGCCATGGTGTGAGCTTTTGGGTCAAACTAATTAACTCATAACATGAGATTTGATTCATCTTTGAATAAGGTTCATTGAATTGCAAGATATATGACAAACTATCTCCAAATTCTCATGCATGTTGGAAACCATAAGTGGAGGCAAGGAGTATAGCTTGCCTATAAGAAGAGAGCCATACATAAGTGATTTGCAAACTTTGGCATGAAAATAACAATTGAGTTGCAAGGGATTATTGCAATCAAAATGAAGATATTGGTGAATAAGCTACATTCATCATGTAAATTACAATGAATTTTTGAGAACAAGGAAATGAGGAATGTAGCTTGTTTATAAGGAACAGAAAAATTTTGGAGGTATGTTTTGATCATAAAGCCATCATATGATGACTTTAGAACAAGCATAGAATAATAATTGCAATCATAATTATTCAAATAAGGATCAAATGAAATGCTTGTGAGCAATAACACAAGAACTTTCAATTGAATATTATGATGGATATTTGGTCATTTAAATTCATCCAAATAAATATCATGCAAGCAAATAGTGATTTATGTATTAAGTAATCATAAACCTTAGCATGTTATTTTTTTTTGGATGACAATACTTGACTTGAAAGAGTCATATGCATTGGAATAAAAATATTGATGATAATATTAAGTTCACTACACTTTGTTGTAAATCATATTTGAAGGATAAAAGCTTGCAAATGGAACTTACTTGCAAATGATGAGAAGATTGTGGAGGATATGACTTGGTCATAAAGTCATAGCTTGAATTCTTTGTAACTTGATAGCAGGTTTACAACATTAATTTATTTCCAAGCAACGATCAAGATGGGCATGCATAGTTTGATCATAGTATAGATAAATGTTGCAAACCAATTGGAAACAACATTGAAGGATTATCACATATGTATCCACCATTCAAACAAGTACATTACACTCTTATGAGCTACTACAAAATCTCTTCATGAGTACAACACAATGAAAGAGAAAGGTACTATCTCCACTTGCAGAAACCATGAAAAAGAAAGGTACTATGAGATAAGCATGATGGAATGCAAATGGTACAAGAAAATACAAATTATCCATGAATAACTATTAAAAATCTGCAATACATACAAGCTCTCTACGAATACAAATGTATGTATAACATCCACCCATGGGTAGATGCATAAAGACTACAGTAAATGCAATATCCTGTAGTCAACTTCAGTCTAAGGATGAATACATCTACCTCCAACAATAGTGGATGTGTTGTGGGGACCAGAACCACAGCGAAAAGCATAAAGATTATGACGAATGCAAGCTCCTACGAACTATCGTAGGAGATCTATTCTGCACCAAATATGTTGTTTATAAGAAATACAAAATACAAGATGACTACGTCAAAATGTAAATCTCTATGAGCTATCGTAGAAGACCTTTCAAGCATTACCCCTGCACGTGCACCATAGTTTGTATACACATAGGTACACTAAAAGGGGTAAAAGCAATCAAGAACCCGCATGGGCCCCAGCGAGCGTGTTATTGGTACACATGTGACGTATAGGGATGCTGCGCGGGTCGACAAGTGAATTCAGGTTCGAAACTGATCCTTCTATACGAGTCAATAGAAGTCGACAGGATTCGAATCAACAAACAAATATACGGTTGTGGCGATCGTTATATTTGTCTTAATACATCCATATTAGGTTTTCAAGGCCTATAACAATGAGAATTTACTATCAAAGGGCATAAAGCCTACGAAACCCGATCCTCTGTCAACAGCTCGACAGAGTCGACAAGATTCATCTACAAAATTCAAAATATTTTCAAATGACACCAAACACCCCGATGATGGCCGTGTTGAATGCATATCTCAACCGAACGGGTTTCCAAATATTTTCAAATGTCAAAATCCCAAATACCCAAAAATCCAAAAAAATCTCAAAATCCAAAAATATTTAAATTGAAATCCAACCATTAACGCTTAAAGAAAAATTCATCCACCCTCCGCAATAATTTGCCGAGGTGGACAAATCAAAATTTACTTTAACTCACAAAAGAGGTGAATGCCTAGTCGAAAATATTACTAGGATCCATTCTCAAAAAGTCTTCTGCCAGTAAGGACGTGGTACGTGTCTTCTAACCGGTGATTTTGCTATCAAATGGCACCGCAGGATAAACGGTTATGACCCGGGCCCTCTGAACCAAATGGTTTTGCCGCCAAATGGCACCATGAAATACCGGTTATGGCCAGAGCCAATACGCTCTTTCATGGCGTTAAATCCTTGAGATATGAATTAATAGGATATGATCGATAGGGCATAAAGCCCTCTGTTAGCTAAGGTGGATTCAAATTTATCCCCTTAGACAAACATTCAACCCCAGGTCTACAAGGTCCCCTTGGACGAAGCAACTCATGGCTGCCGATAAGGATCTTTCTGTCAGGTTGGGTCGACTACCTCCTCTGACTAAGTAGACCAGGGACCACGATGGCCCGGGATGACGGAACCATGGGATCTTGATCGGGTCCATCATCCATTCCCCTACCATCCGCTTTAAGTGCAATATAGTGAAATTTCTTATTTTAAATATCAAATATACCCAAATTCTCAAACTTCAAAATATTTCAAATACCTAAACTCATTGCTGCTACTATAGCCAGATAACACGTATGTTCTACGTATCTGATTGACGACTAGCCTTAATCGAAAGTTCTCTCTCGTTAGTGGGAGGGGTAATTAACTATAGGGGCTTGCGCCTATAGGAAACCAAAACTCAGATTATAAAGTCCTCACAAAATGAGGGCGAAATCTCTGGGTAGTGTCTTATCTACAAATCCATTTGCCTTCCAAAATTTACCTCGGAACTTATTCAGTTAAAACTCCCTCGACGAATACAAAAAAAAGGGCGGCGCGGAGGCCGGGGCCGAATTTTCGGAGCCCACAGGCTCCCACGTGGCTTCGTAGTCTGGTAGGTTCTTCCATTGGATCAACACTTCCTTAGTTTCGTCTTCTTTCTGGCGAACTCCCATCATCTCTAAGGGTTCCAGAACCACCTCTAAATCCTCAGTGAGTGTCGCAGGTAGCTCGGGGTTGGCAATGTAGTCACCAATGACCCTCCTCAATTGCGAGACATGAAAAACCGGCTGTATCATCGTCGATGATGGTAATTTCAATCGATATGCCACTGGCCCAATCTTCTCAAACACTTCGTAAGGTCCATAGTACCTTAGAGCCAGCTTTTCATTCCTTCAGTTAGCAACTGTCTTCTGCCTATATGGTCGGAGCTTCAACTCCTCTAGCACTCGATCCCTCTCCTCCAAGTACTCCTCCACTGAAGAAACAGGAGTACTGCTACTCCCAAAGTGCACCAAGTGAGGAGGATCCCTTCCATATAACACCTTGAATGGAGTCATCTGTGAAGCTGAGTGAAAAGAAGTGTTGTACCAATACTCTGTCCAAGACAACCACTTGGCCCAAAGCTTGGGTGTCTCTGACACAAAACATCTCAAGTAGGTCTCTATGCTCCTATTAACCACCTCCGTTTGGCCATCTGTTTGTGGGTGATAAGCGGTGCTCCTCTTCAGAACTGTCCCCTGTAACCTGAACAATTCTCTCCAAAAAATGACTGAGGAACACCTTATCTCTGTCTGACACGATTGCCTCTAGTACACCATGCAATCTGATCACCTCTCTAATGAAAGTTGAAGCCACTGTCACCGTTGTGTAAGGATGTCAGAGGGGGATGAAATGAGCATACTTGTTCAATCTATCCACCACCACCAAGATCACTGTGAAGCCTTCTGAACGGGGCAACCCATCTATGAAATCCATGGATATCTCCTCCCATACTCGTCCCGGTAGCTCCAGCGGCTGTAGTAGTCCCCCTGGTGACATAGCCAAATATTTGTTCCTCTGACAGATCTCACACCTTGCCACCATCTCCTCTACATCTCTATGCATTCCTTTCCAGTAAAGCTCGGTTGCTAGTCTCTTGTAGGTCTTCTGTACTCTATAATGGCCCCCAACTGTGCTTCCATGAAATTCCTGGAGTAAATTTTGGATGTGGATTGAGGTACGGGGCATCACAAATCTTCCCTGGTACAACAGTCTGTCTCCTTCTATTGAGTACCCTAGATGGCTACCCTCCTCTTTCAGCAAATCTGACCTGATCCTTCCAAATTCTTCATCTCTAACGCTTTCTTCCTTGATACCCTCCCAGTTAAGTATAAAAGGAACGGATAATGCCACCGTCTGCAACTCTCCCATACATTTGGACAAAGCGTCCGCCGCCTTGTTCTCCACCACTGGTCTATACTGAATCTCAAAATCGTACCCTAGCAACTTGGACAACCACTGTTGATGTTCTTCCGTCACCATTCGCTGTTCCAGCAGCCATTTCAAACTTCGCTGATCTGTCCTGACAATGAAATGTCTCCCAAGCAGGTAGGGCTGCCACTTCTGGATGGCCAAGATGATGGCCATTAATTCTCTCGTAAACTGATTTCAGTCGGGCTCTAGCAGTCAATACCTGGCTAAAATAGGCAATGGGTCTACGACTCTACATCAAGACTGCACCCAGCCTGTATCCGGAAGCATCTGTCTCCACAATGAAGGTTTGAGTGAAATATGGCAAGGCTAGGACCAGCACTGTAGTCATCGCCTTCTTTAAGCTCCCAAATGCTGATGTGGCCGCCTCCCCCCATAGGAACCCGTCCTTCTTCAACTGTTCAGTGAGTGGCCATGCTATGGTCCTATGGAGCTGTACCCCTTCACAAATTTCATGTACTAACCCGTCAGTCCTAGGAATCCCCTCAATTCCTTTAGATTTTTCGGCGCTGGCCACCTTATCATTGCTTCAATTTTGGACTAATCTGCTGTAACTCCCTCTTTTGACACGACATGACCTAAGTACTCTACACTGGCTTGTGCAAAACAACACTTATTCAAATTAGCTCTAAGCTGGTGCTCCTACAGTACTTCTAACACCCTCTTCAAATGCTCCCAGTGCTCCTCTTTTGTCCTGCTGTAAACCAGGATGTCGTCACAGAATACCAGCACAAATCGTCTGAGATAAGGTTTGAAAACCTTATTCATAAGGGCCTGGAAAGTAGCTGGAGCATTGGTGAGGCCAAATGGCATCACTAGGAACTCATACTATCCTTCATGAGTTCTGAAAGCCGTTTTGGGGTACATCCTCCTTCTTCATTCGGATATGATGGTAACCCGATTTCAAGTCTATCTTGCTGAAGATCACGGTCCCACTAAGTTCATCTAGCAGCTCGTCAATGACTGGTATAGGAAACTGGTCAAGTACAGTTTCCTTGTTGAGTGCTCTGTAGTCCACACAAAAATGCCAGCTGCCATCCTTCTTTTTCCCCAACAGAACAGGGCTAGAAAAGGGGCTGATGCTGGGTCTGATGATCTCTGCCTCCAGCATCTCTCTAATCAACCTTTCTATTTCATCCTTCTGGAACTGAGGGTAGCGATAAGGTCGGATAATGATGGGCGACACTCCCTCCTTCAACACAATGTCATGCTCCTGCTCCCTCTGCGGTGGAAATCCTTGAGGTTGCTGAAATACCTCTTGTAACTCCTGAATCAATGGCTGAATGGAGAGGGGTATGATTCCTCCCTCCTCCAATCTTACTCCCTCCAAATTGTGCAACTCCACCAAATACCCTCCGCTTGCCAACTGGATATCTCTCACCATTGTTTTAAGAGAAACCAGGGATTTGGAAAGCCCCGCACCCCCCTTAATCACTACCTTCCTGCCATCCACCATCAACTCCATCGTGAGTACTCCCAAATTCACTTTGGTATCACCCAAAGTTTGCAGCCATTTCATCCCCAGGATGACGTCTGTGCTCCCAAGCTCTAGTGGAAGAAAGTCCTCCCTTACCTGTATCCCCTGGATCGTCAGTGGAACTCCTCTGCAAATCCCTTGGCCTTTCTCCACCTTCCCCATGCCGTTCATCAACCCATAGCAGCCGGTGTCCACCAATCTCACTCCCAGTTGGTCGAAGACCTGAGTGGAAATGAAATTGTGAGTAGCCCCACTATCAATCAACACCACAATCTCTCGGTCCTCGATCTCTCACTTCACTTTCATAGTGTGATTCGTAGTGAACCCTACTACTGAGTTCAGGGAGACCTCAGCCAGATCCACGTGTAGCTTATCCTCCATCTCCTCCATCTCCTCCTCACCTCCCTCCTCAGTTTCCTCGTCATCGCAGACGGTGAGAACCTGAAGAGTTCGGTCCTTGCACCGATGTCCTGGTGTATACTTTTCATCGCATCAGAAGCACAACCCCTTGGCCCTCTTTTCCTGCATCTCTTTCTCTATCAGCTGCTTAAAGTTTCCTCCATTTCCTCCTCCTGTCTTCTCCTTGGTAGCCTCTCGATTCCCTCCTGTTGTAGGGCCTTTAGGTGCGAGATGAGTAGTCGTTATCCTGTACGTGCCCCCAGTGCTGCTACTCCTGGCTCCATTCTCCAAATTCCTCTGATTTTCCACCAATTGGGCCAAATTCATGGCCTCCCCTAAGTCACGGGGCATCAACACCTTCACGGCTGCTAGGATCTCCGCCTTTAACTCTTTCATGAAATTCCCCTCCAACACTGTGTCTGAGAGTCGCTTTACGCTGCTAGCTAGGTGCTCAAACTGCTCCCTATAATCTGCTACAAATCCCTCCTGTGTCAAAGCAAAGAACTGCTCATAGAAGTCTCCTCCCCGATCGGTTTGGAAACGCTCTATTATGCAGTCTTTAAATTCCCTCCAGTTCCTGATCGGCCTCCGTTGGTCTCTCCACTGAAACCACGACAAGGCTTTCCCTTCCAAGCACAATCCCGCTGCTGTTAGCATCTCCTCCTCCGTCAACCCGTTGACGGCAAAGTACCGCTCTACCTTGTAAATCCATCCATACGCATCTTCTCCTTCGAAGATGGGCATCTTTAACTTCCTCACCTTCTGGTCACCACCATTTCCCCTGATTCTTCCATAACTTCCCCTTTCCCAAGTGCTAGGTCCACCCCATGTGTCCCGCTCTTCCCTTGCTCTGCCATAGCCAAAACTCCTTTCGAAATCCCCCCTTATGTCTTCAAAATCAGCACTACGACGGCCGTAGTATCCCTCCTGGGGTTCCCCATAACCTCTTCTTTCTTCCATCTGGACAGGCTCCAGATGGGGTCTTCTTCCTACCCCTTCCATGATCTCCACCTCATCTTCCTCTCTACGGATTTTAGAACTCTTATTTTTTCCTTCCACCCCTTTTGCCACTGAATTTGCTGTCTGATTTTGAATCTCTAACATTTTTTTCATCATCTCTCGGAGGTCGGCGACTTGTCCCTCCATGGAAGAAATCCTTTCCTCCACCGTCATTTTGATTTGACTCATCTCCCCTTCAAGTCTTTCCTCCAATGCATCCACCTTTTTGGCCGCCATCACAACCTGGATTTTGTAGATTCACAAAACAGGATTTTGGAGTCAAAAAACAACAACTTCTTCTTTTTCAGGGCGAAAAACTGCTACTGGAATTCGTCGAAAACAGCCCTCCACCAATCCCGAGACTCGCTCTGATACCAATTTGATAGGAAATACTTGAGTTCGCAAGCAAACCTATCACTAATTGGAAGAAAACAGCAAGAATAGCATAAAATCTGGGTGAAATCAGCCACAAAACGAAAGGTTGCAATCCACGAAATAAAGCAAAACACACACGAAAGCAAAATACAAGTGATCCCTAATTCGAGAGGAGGATCATCTCTCCCAAATCTCTAGACAAGAGAGTCTAGAGCCCAAGCACCAAGAAACCCTAATTCCCAATCAATCAAAACATCCCCTCCTCCTAATCCCCTCATGCACTTTAATACAAACAGTTTCCTAAACTAATTTCCCTAACAAAACACTAGCCTCTCCTCTATTCAAATTTGAACCTCACAAGGATGGGCGGACACCACCTTAATTGGCAAAAAATTAGAGGAGGCGGGCTCTGTTCCTCCTCCTATAGTAACATTGAGCCGGCCCTTTGGCCGGCTGGGCTGGCTCACTGTGAGCCGACGTAACAGTTCGATGTGTCTGACGTTATCTTTGTTGGGGATGATGAGTAAAGACCACAATGATGAAACAAACAAAAAAATGAAAGTAGAGAAAATAAAGTGCACCAGGATTTAAAGTGGAAAAAATCCAAAAAAGGGAAAAAACCACGAAGCCACACCACACAAAGTAATCCACAATGAAATGGGGAGAAATAAGTACAGATCTCTCTTCTCTGTGACCCTCTCCTTCCTTCTCTTCTCACATGCACCGTTCTCAATATCTATGCATACAAAAATATAAGAGAAAGCTAAGTAAAATAACCCCAAGATGCAATCCTTAAAAAAAAACAAGAAAGAAAATCGTATAGTCCATCTTGCAGTGCCAGTTTGGGGCACTACAGCAATCAAGCCTTTATCTAGCACTACTGGAGCACCGTATATAAACCGCTGCAGTGCTCTACTCTATGTCGTCCAGTTCTGGGGCGCTCTGGAACACAGTGTCATGGTGCTCGTGTAAGAGCCAGTCCAACTGGCTAGTTCAAGTGAACCAGCCAGTTAATAAAACAGACAAGGATGGACAAAACGAGTGAAACACGCGAAGCAGGCAGGTCGAGCGGACAACTCCCGCAGCGCAAGCGCATCGGGCGGGTTGAATCGTGAAATCGAGCGAGTAAATGCTTTCGAATGTGAAAAGTAGCGAATCCTCATGTGAGATAACTATGTTTCGCTCACTCCTGCGAAATCAAACGAACAAAAGGGACTAAAAGGCAACAGAGAGGAAGAAAAAGAAACCTTTTTGATTTGCAAGTGGCTTCATCATTTGAAGACGACAAAGAGGGAGACGAGGAGAGATCAAGAGAGAGAAGAGAGAATTGGCACTTACGAGCAAGCCGCTGAAGGGAAAACTGCATGCATGAGGACTAGGTGTTGAGTAGATTAAAAAGAAAGGTAAAAGTATTTTATTTTATTTTATTATATGTTAAACTAATATATTTATTAAATTTTAAATAAGCTTAATATTTATAGAAAAATTTATTTATAATTAATAAGTTAAATTACTATGAATCTAATTAAGAAGAATATATAAAATTATTAGATAATATATGTATTTTGAAAGGAGGGAATTACATTTTTATATTAAATTTAAAATTATAGAATAGTGTATAGGCAACTATATATATTATTTTTAAAATATTTGAAAGCTTATTACATGTTATACTTTTTGCGTCCTGGAATATTCGCGGCGGTAGAGAAATATAAAGTTTAACGTCTTAGTTTTATACGAAGATCCAGCACGCATACATATAAGAAGAGAAGGTGTAACCTTCATAAGAGACACTAAGATTTTACGTGGAAAACCCTAAAAAGGGAAAAGCCCATAAAGCTTAGCCCAGTTTGAATGAATCCACTAGTATTTGCAATCGAGTACAAATGAGGCACTTCCCTAGGGGAATGCCTTAGCTTGATGTAACAAATATACATCATTTAAAATGTGTTACATGATGGGACTTGAAGAATCAGTATTGATACATCTGTTTGGTCGGTAGAACCATAATCTGGTGACAATGGTCAGAGGGGTGGGAGATAGTTGTTAGAAAAGACCGTTGTCTGGAAACGAAGGTCGGAAGGACCGCAATCTGGCTATGGAGGTCAGAAGGGCAGTAGTCGGCGGGTGATAGTGGCCAGAAAAAATATTGTCTGGAAACGAATGTCAGAAGGACCGTAGTTGGTAGACGACATTAGTCAGAAAGACTATTGTCTAGTGAAGGAGATCGGAAGAACCCTAGTCGGCTGGCGACGAAGGTCGGATGTTTGGCGATGTGCAGAAGTTCGGCGTCGGGTAAAAGTCAAACGAAAGTCCGGCGACCGGCAGAAATCTGGCGTCGAGTAGAAATCTGGCTACTGGCAGACGTTTGGCGTCGGATAAAAGTCCGAGGAAAGTTCGGCGACGTGCAGAAGTTTGGGGATGGGTAGAAATCCGGCGACAGGTGGAAATCCGGCGTCAAGTAGAAGTCCGCTGAAAGTCCGATAATGGGAAGAAGTCTGACGACAGACAAAACTTCGGCGTCGGGTAGAAGTCCGACGAAAGTTTGACGACGGGCAGAAGTCCAGAGTCAGTTGGAGATCGAGCGGAAATCCGGTGTTAGTTGACGGTCAGGAAAAAATATGACGACATGCGAAAGTCGGGCAGAACTCCGACGTCAGTTAGTGGCCGGACAGAACTCCGACATTAGTTGGTAGCCGGACATCATCGGTAGGTTGTCGGGTGGAAGTCCGACGATGGTTAAGAAAGAGTCTGGTGGAAAGAGAGCTCTCTTCTTTCTCTTTCTTTTCTTCCTTATCTTCTTGCATAGGTCTCCCCCCCTCCCCCCTCCACCTCCCCCATCCGATGTCCCCTTCTATGAGAAATGAGGGGCCTATATACAGTTTTCTGAGAGTAGCATGGCTAGTAAATAGGAGGAAGATAAAGGGTAAATTGGGATCGGTTTGAATGAACGATCAAAATTGAATCCCTTGACCGCGAACCGTTTATTGGGTTGGGCATTGGAGGGCCCTAATGATATCAAAATTCGACAATCTTTGGCTCGGATTTTTCTCATCGAGCCGCTTGATTCGACTATAAGCATGTCACATTTGGAGACTTTTTGGAAATCCAAATTATGGTTTGAACCTTCCAAATGTGCTTCGGGTCTTTGATTTGAACCTATTTGAGCTAGGATTGGGTCGAATTTGGTGTCATTGGGTTCGTATTTCTAGGATGTTCAACTCGACTATAAGTTTGTTGAAATTGGAGTTCAGATGATTTCCGATTTAATTTTTAAAATTTCCAACTTGATTTTGCGTTGAGATTCATGCTTGATCACGATATTTTTTTATGATATATCAATATTCTTGAAAAACGCAGACATGGCCTATCCAAATAGCACAACGCATGCCATTGATGTCACACCTATAACAACAGGAGAAGCGAACCACTGGCTATTGCCTAGGCAATGACAGGGGTTGTAGGACCTCAACCTCTTGTTGTGATCCCTATCATTGGTAGTCATTGCTTTTATCATTGATAAAAGGGATCATCATGGCAAACTCTTTGCAAATGGTACTGGTACTGGACAAGAAAACTCTTGCAAGAGATCAATCATTCTCATCTAGGAAGCTATTGCTATGATCTAGAAAGAGGTGGTGGTAAGTTTAATTTCTTGGAGCTGGAAAGAAATACGGAGATTTGGACCTCTGACAATAGGATTGTACTTGCTCGGCTACTCGGACAGACTGATGGTTTTTTTTTTTAAATGATAAATGCATGAAAATGTCAAATATAGGTTTATTTTTAGAATAAAAATAAAAATTAAGACCAAAACATACTAAAAAAATTAAAGTAAAAAGCCAAAAATAAAAGACATCTCAAACATCCCCCAAGTTACCATCTCTGAGTCGGTTCCCCACATCCTGTTCTGCATTTGTCGGGGAAAAAATTTCCCTTGTAGTTGCAACTGGAACTACATTTATCATTAATAGAACTTTTCCTCGGCCAGTATCTTCCAATTGCTTTCCCATTCAGCCAAGCCTGGCCTTTCCCCATATATTTCATATCAAGCCCTACAGGCTCAGTTCCTTTCGGGGAATCCACAACGACCTAAAAAGTTCATCCATTGTGCATTTCATTAGAATATAATCAGGCACAAATAAAATTAACTTAATATGGCGTCAAAACAACATAGCAGTGGGAGTACAATAATTTCTATAATGTGGAAATTCTATTCTAAATAAAGCAAGTTTAATTCCTTTCACATGGCCTTTTGATTTCCATAAAATACAAGATATACCAGTGATATTCAAAGAATGGACTGTACTATACCATGTACCACGTCAAAGCTTGATCCTTTGGTGGTAACGATGGGGTAATCCACTTAACGTTATCAATGCCATTACTGAAAATTCTTAGATGCTCTCCTTCCAAGCCAATCTACAATAAATGTAAAACAGCATTATTTAGGTCGGTTCAAACAATGAATTTAACAAGTAATTATAGTTTTAGAAAGATCCAAAAATATATTTTTATAATCTTCGTTCCACTGATAAGATAAATTTACTGTTATGAAAATGCAATATAATTCATACAAGCTTTAAAAATAACAACAGGTTTTCATAAAGGGAGAGTTACTAGAGAAAGAAGCATGAAAACTCCGAAAAAGGGTAAAAAAAATTTCTCTGAGAAGCAGATCTTGAAAAAAACACATTTTCTTAATTCATATACACTATTAAAACTTATATAAACAATCATATAACATTTAGTATATGCATTACATTTTCCATTTCTTTATACATTTCATTTATATTTCATATACAAGGCATTTCATAAAATTTAGCATTTATTCCATTTTCAATTCAATTTATACAGTACTGTCTAAATGTATCAAAACTACAACTATTTTCATTTCTTTATCCATTTCCATTTAATGTGCATGAGTACATTTCTTCCCCAACCAGTACCATACGAGGGTGAACTCCTGTAATTTGCATGCATATCCCTTTTTCCCTTTTTCATTTGTTAATTTATATTTTTATTTATAATATAAGATATCATTTCTTTCCTCACTCTTTACTTCACTTTCTATTTTCTTTAAATATGCATTTATATCTGTAATATCATGTATTTGATATACATTCTTCTATCAAATTCATTAATGTCAAAATTTCTCATCACATATTAATTTGAATCATCTCACATAATAACATTAAAACATCGATTAAAAAAGCGGTCGAGGTGTCCGAATAGAGGCGCAACTCAGTTCGAGGCGCTAACCCGGCGCCTTGAGGCTTAAGCCTCAATGTATTTGATGAGGCGTGCGATTTTTTTCAGCGAGGCGTACGCGTAGACGTGTAAGGCCTCGAGACAGCGTGAGGCGATGCCTCATTAGGATTCGACGGAGCTCACAGCGAAGAACAAATTTCTTATTTTTCGATCGTGCTGCTTCCACTTCGTCCCTTTTGAGAGCTGCTTCGTGTTCGACCACAAGTGAGTTCTTCGATCCGGCTGGAGTGCTCGGGAACGACCTTTCTTCCTGTTCGACCGCTGGTTTGAGTTCGTCATGCTTCATGTGAAGTCGGAGCTCGAACCGAAGGTAACACTACATGTACGACCACTATTTAAACTTTACCTGCTTCCTCTTTCGTATACTTTGGCTTCAACAACTGCAAGTAATGGGCTTTCTTCCTTTGCTCATGGAGTTTAAAACAACAAGAATTATTTTTATGCTTCTCTTTTAATGGCTAAAATTCAGCGTCTTAAAATCATTGCATGTCTCACCACTAGGTACATGCTCGGTACCACTAGGTACATGCTCGGTACCGAGCAAGTACCGCTCGATCCCGAGCCAGTACCGCTTGGTACCGAGCGGCACATACAAACAACTTATTGGCATAATATTTTAAAAGTACTCTTATAATAAAATTTCAAAATTACATACAAACAACCCCCAGGTCGAACCCCGCCAGGGGGCAGCGCCCCCTTGGACCCCCGGCAAACCGATATATTGTTGTATTCATGTTGTTTTATTATTGATAGTACAAATAATTATTAAAACAAATCTTCAAAATCATATTTGACATAATATTTTATTATTTTTTGTCATTATTTATAATTTTATATTAATTTATTTAATCGTTTTGACGCTTACGCGTCACCTCGCTTAGAAAAAATACATCGATTCCCGATTTCGCCTTTTAAAACCTTGCGTCAAAATATAAGTAAAATAACTATTTAAACAGTACCTTTAGAATTTAAATAGAAATTCAACAAGAAAATATCTATACACAATTGTAATTACCTACTTCGAATGTTTTGGCTTCAACTCCCTTCAAACCTTCAACTCTTGAGATGATCTTCCTTACTACAATATAAATCCACATACATAATATTTTTACCATTTTTCAATTTTTCACAATTCCCATATAAATTCTACTTTAATAAATCCTTACCTCCAATCTCCTTGTTGAGACTTGTTATTTGCTTTCATTGTCACCTTTGTATTTAGGTTAACCAATTCTCCACTATTCCTAAATATTTTTAATTTATTTCTAATAAACGGTCGACAAATTAAATGTCACAATTTGATGTCATAATAAATATGATTTGACTAATAGCTTTAAAGTAATATTGAAAGCTTCCAACTTTCCAAAATTTCAACTACTTATAAATTAATTAAAATCTATAATTAAAAATCTAAAGTAAATATCTTGTTCATCGCTGTAGAAAACGGAGCTCTCTTCTTCTTTTCCAAAAACTTCCTCCCTTTCCTTCAATTTTTCCTTTCCTCCTTTTATCTCTTCCTTTGCCTTCATTTAAAATATCTCTTATTGTTTGGATGAAGAAATATGGAAAGATTTACACAGAAAAATGGAAAATTTAAAAACCTTCACTCACTTTCCTCTTAGCCATCTCTCACGACATTTTTTCCATTTTTTATTTCTTTAGTGATGAGGAATGAAGAGGAGGAAGTTATACTTAAAAGGAGTCATTTACGTCCATCCTCATACACGATCATTCGCTCAAAACTGTGAGTCAAGCCATTTATACTCGCATGTGATCGCATTCGGCCGGCTCCAGTGGCACCTATCTCCACTCGGTTCCGCCTCTATTTGTTCAAACTAGGGCTGGTCGGTTCAATTGAACCAGCCAGTTAAACCGGTTCTTACACTTTGTGATAATTCCATCATAAATATCATGACTAGTCAACCAATAACGGTAGATAAGATTCCTGCTACACAAATGTACGATGTTGAATTGATAAATATGTATGTCAAGATTTAATGGTCAGGACTTCAAAAGGAGATTCTCAAAAAAATTCATGCCGCTCCACATTTTATCTATCCACGGAGTACTAAAATGAATCAAAATCTAAACAAGCTTCATTGGTGGTTTGGCATAAACAATGATATTAAAATTTTGTAGTTAAGTGCTTAACTTTTTAAATGGTTAAGGTTGAGCATCAAAGAGCTCATGAGTTATTACAACCTTTTTCCTATTTCAAAATGGAAGTAGAACAAGATTGTAATGGCTTTTATAATTGGCTTACCCAAATCTAAACAACAACAACAACAAGCCTTTATCCCACTATGTGGGGTCAGCTACATGAATCCTTCTTCTTCATTGTGCCTGTTAAAAATTAAATTTTCATTTAAATCTAATAAAGAAATATCATTTCTAATATATTCTAACCAAGTCTTTTTAGGCCTACCTCTATCTTTCTTAACATAAGTCAAATGTAATACATCTACTTTCCTAATCGGTTCATTAGAAGGCCGCCAATTTATGTGACTAAACAATCTAAGTAAACTCTTTCTATTCTTATCTTCCACTAGGGTTACTCCAACCTTTTCATGTATATGCTCATTTTGTATCTTATCTCTAAGAGTAAAGCCACTCATACCTGAGCATCCTCATCTCTTCAACATTTAACTTAATATTATGCTTCTCTTTTAATGGCCAACATTCTACACCTTAAAGTATTGCAGGTCTAACCACCATCTTATAGAATTTTCCCTTAAGTTTTAGGGGGACTTTTCTATCAACCAACAAGCCCAATGCACTCCTCCACTTCAACCATCCAAAATGAATTCCACTAATAATATCCTCATTTATTTCACTATCACTCTGAACAATAGACCCAAGATATCTAAACTGTGAACTCTTATTAATGACTTAATCATGACGAACCCAAATATAAACAAGGTTATCAAGTAATTAGTGGTTGACAAACTTATAAAGACAATTCATTTTTGAGCAATCAAGCAAAACAATATTCCTATGGAGAAGTTAGCAAGGATTTACATGGATAATATTATTCAATTACATGGGATATAATCATTTCTATTTTCGATTGATATGAAAGATCTACTTCAACAAAAGACAATGTAAAATACTTTGGGTACTAAATTAGACCTAGCATTGTGTTTCATCCTAGGACAAATAATTAATAACAAACTTTAGAAGATTTATCTTTAGTTGTATTTTTTACTTTGGCGTTAGCTAAGAGGATTAGATTCTACTTGTCGAATTAAGCTAGGATCGACAAGATTCCATATGAGGCTATATATGATAGGAAATGCAAATCTCATTTGTATTGGTTTGAGGATGGAGATCAAAACTCTTAAGGCCTCAACAAGTTGGTCAGGATATCAAGAAAATTCATCTTATTTGACAATGACTTCATTCATTTAAGTAGATTTGACAAAGGAATGTTGATTATAAAAAATAGAGGAATTGAATTTGAGATTTGAAATCATATTTTCGAAAGGTTTTTCCTAAATGTAAATTAGGAAATTTAGCAAGAGTGAAAAACTTCAACCTACTATTATTGGTCCTTTTAAAATGATTGAAAATTTTTGACAGAGTTTCTTGTTGATTCGGTAATAACCTAAAAACTTATTTATTTTTATTAAAAGTATTAATAATAAATTTTGGTTAACAAAAAAATTATGGATTTAATGGAACTATCTAAATCAAATTTACTTAATAGACTAATTGCTCCATATAGATTTAGTTTATTTATAAAAGTACTAAGATTTTAATTAAGAGAAAAATAATTTTTTTTAGAAATAATTTGTTTAGGAGATTTCTTTTATGAAATAAAAAAGAGGAATCTGCATGGACGGTTCAATTGAACCAATCTAATGGGATCGATTGTTAACCTTTAAGAGGGAGATGAAAAAAGCAAGAGAAAGAGAGAGTGGGAGTGAAAGACTGAGAGGGAGAGAGTGTGATTTAAAATGTGTTGGAGGGAGAGCAAGACTGAGCGAACAAGGGAGAAAGCAGAAGGCCGAGTGAGGACTGCTGAAGTGAGCGTCAAAAAACACTAAGCATGGACCATAGTAAGGAGTGTGGTCAATGAGACTATGGCATGAAATCCAAAGGAAGATAACACTTCTTCTTTATTCTTGATAAGGTAAACCAAAACCTAAGTTTCCTTTTTCTCCTTAACAAAAATTTTATTTTTAAAGAAATTCTTGCAAGAGTTTTAAGAGAAGAATTATATAGAATCTTAAACATTTAAGAAACAAATATATCTTTAATTTACATGCAATCTTAGTTTAAGAACAATAGCCAATGTTATGAACAAAATAATTAAGGTATAGATTTTCTAATGGACAAATTTGAGTTTTTTTATAGTCATTGAATAAAATAAAGGTTAATTTTTAGATTTTGTAAATGCTAATCAGTCTAAGGTGGAGAAGCCAAAAAACTTATTTTATTATATAGATCTTATGCTTAATATAAGAGGTAGATTTAGGATGGACGCAATTAGGTTATTCTTCCTACCATGCTTTCAAATCAAGATAAAACTCTAGATTTTTCTTTTATGTTTAACTAATAAGAATTTTGTCCTAATTAAAATGCATATCATTAAAAATATTCTTTATATCTATATAAGAAGCTATAAGAATTGTTTTGGGCTGTCTAAAAAATGAGGATTATTGTGCTCATGAATCATAATATTTTATAAAAATTTATAGAATTCAAATTAGAGTCTTTCAGTTATTAAAGATTTAGAATAAGTTAAATAATTGTGACTTCAGGTTTTAGGTTTCCATAAAATATCATAAATCGAGCTTATTAGATCAATATAAATGGCCTATTTTATTGAGGTGAAGTTTAAAGAAATAAAATATAAGTAATCTAAATGTAATTAATAAAATGAAAGACTTCAATTCATAAAAGAAAATCAATTACTTATTATTTTTAATAAAAAAAAACCAAAATACTTGAATTAACTCAAGATATAATTTTTTTTAAGTATAGATTGATATAATATTGCTTAAAAGAAAATGAGTCAAAGATTCATTAATGATCATCCTAAGTTATATTTAAGTATAAGAGAATCCAAGTGATTATTATTATATGTATCTTGTATGTGGAATTCGGTTAAGTTTATAGGAATAAATACTTAAAAAACAAGGGCAAGGGCAAGGTTAAGGAATAATACTTACAAATCTCAAGGTGGGTGATTACATTGCTAAATTAGAGTAATATTTCATTTTTTTTAGACATTTTGCATTTAATTGAGCTAATTATAACTTTGTTCATTCATATTCATGATATAAATTTATTATTATCAAACCATGACCACAAATAGTTCACAATGGTTTATCTATTCCAAAGCAAAATGATTCTTCATATTGACACGAATGAAGTTCATCTCCTCACCAAGCAACAATTATTTATATTGTGCATCACTTTAAATATTGTGCAATATTTATGATCACGGTTGATGTTTAAATGATAAGCAAATTTTATAATTTCCTTATAGTTTCTAATGATAACTAGTCTGGATGATATTTCTTTTTCATTTGATTTATTGTAATTTAGACACTTTTTTTAATTGTAATTTAGACACTTGATTCATCCATTGCCTTATGTTAGTAACTCATCATTCTATTTAATCAATATATATATATATATATATATACTGAGAATTAAATGAGTGGCAGGAAAAGTTTATGTATTATAGATGATGTATATCACAAGAAAATGATATTTATGTTATGTAGATAATTTACAAATAATAGAAAGAGAAGAGAATCTATGCATTATAGATGTTGTGGGATAAAAGAATAATATGAGATATCTATGTTATATGGATGGTTGACAAAGAATAGTAGATTTTTTGTATTATTATTTAAAATGAACTTTATGTGATAGTGTTTCTTTCGGTGTATTAAATCACTATATTAGATTAAGGTTTATAAAAATTTTGGTTAATATTGATTTTGAACTTAGAAATATTTTAATTTAAAAATACTATCCCACAATCTATTCCTATCTTTTTACTCAAAGCTCCAAGGCCAAGTCATGATAGATTGGCTCTTCCATTGAGGCTCGCAAGAAAACATAATACATTTTCATCTGTTTCGTATGTTCCTACATACATCATGATTCTTATAAAATTTGGTTCATGCTATTGTTCATTCAAGCAAATCCGAGTTATAGAGAATATTTTGAAACATAAGGTTGTACAACTTCATCATTGATTTAATCCATTTGTTAGGGTGTTCGGAAGAAATACTTAGAAAAAGATGCAAGATGGGAGATAGAAAGAGATGATTGCGAAGTACATGTAACTATTTCAAAATTAAAGTATGAATATGGAGGAAAAAGTTTTTAATGGGCTATAATTATAATGCAATCTTCATAAAAGAAAGTTTGACTTTTGCAACAATAATTATATGAGCCGGTAATGGAGTAATCTATATGAATTGCCTTTGACTATTAGTTTTTCAATGCCTATTAGTGTGTGTAATTGATTGAGAGTTTGATTCATGTAGGAGCATCAAGTTGATTTCAACTTGGTTTGATTTGCTGAAATCTCAAATAAATTAATGTTTTATATTGCTCTCTTTGAGGTAAGAAACCTTTATTCATTAGAGGATAATCATACCCTTCTTCATGTGGGGTTTCATCATTGATGCTTGTGGTATGATTCTTAGATATTTTTGCCGATTGCTCAACAAGTCTAGCATTTTCAAATTCAATAATTAGCATACATGCTTTAGTAAATTTCATCTAATGTTCGTAATGAATAAAGAGTGATGCAGATAGCTTTGTCTTGATTTATTATTACACAAATTCCAAAATATTGAATTGATCCCTATGATAGCAAGATTTAATGCCAAACTTTGATGTTGATGTGGTTTTGAAATATCAATATTGTGACGACATCAGATGTCAATGTTGAGATGACATGAGCATTGTTATGAAACCCAAGTCGTGACCAACCAAAGAGAAATGAAAATGAGGATATTTGATTAATGGAGTATTGAGTTCGGGCAATTGATGTAATTGATAGGACATAAGAAGTTTAGTTTTTATATTTTAAATAAATTAATTTTTTAAATAAAAGAAATTATATTTTAAAAAAATTGATAAAATATTTAAGACACTAGTGTCGGACACGCACGTCCAATTTGTATTTATTTATTTTTTAATCGGACACATTTTCGGCGTATCCAACACGTGTCAGAGGGGTGACAGATGCATTTCATAGCAGATAAGTGTCAGACATTGCACGGCTCTTTGAGAAGAAATGTCGGTGCATCATAGAAGAGGGGTTCATGATTTCCACACTACTATAACAAGGAAAAAACAAAATGTTCGATCTACTTCAGAATAGAGCCCTAAGAATATTTTCTCCTTGCTTGCAAATTTGATTGGTGTTCAAACAGATATTGATCCATAAATATCAATGAGAAATGATATAAAACAGACAGTCCAATTCCTTAGGGTAAATTACCAAAAAGCCATGAAAGAAAGTAGTTCGGCATGAGAAAAAAGACACATCCACACCTTCCAACAAATAACAATAACTTTCACGCCAAATACCACAAGCCTGTGATCGAAATAAAGTAGCACTAAATGCATAACACCAAAATTGAGAACACTTAAAAATAAATAAATAAAACTAGATAAAAACCACACAAGTCAAAAAATGAACATGTAAATCTATATATTTGCACGTGTTGTAAACAATTCATTGAGAATTTGCTTAAACATTGAGAATTAAAGTTCATAGTTTTGTTGTAAATTTTGGGATTTTCTGTGGCAATTTGTAAATAATAAATATTTTGACTCTTTCGATACAGAACACAAAATAAAGAGCCAAAAAGAAAAGTTTGATAAAAAGACACCATCCCAACAGTATTTTAAATTTTACCTACAAATTAAAAAAATTATGGAAATATAATAGATTGTATACAAGTAATAGAGCACAATTTTTATCAAGAAAAACTAAACAAGCATTTTTCTTCTCGAAGCTACAACAATATTCTTAGTAGCACACCTCAAAGAGTTCAAGTACGCTAGAACTCAAAATAAAACTGAACCAGAGTAAAAAGGGATGTGATTCCTCGAGTTACCTTATACTTCCATGTATTTGAAGACAAATCTATGGTTCCATTATCTAACCCTGCAATCTTGACACTTGTTAATCCAGCTCCAACCCATTCGTAGAAAGGTCCTGCATTCTTATTAGGGAAAAAAGGGAAGAAAGAACATCTAAGAAATATTAGATAAAACAGGATCCACTCAAAGCTGAAATATTAGATAAAACAGGATCCACTCAAAGATGAAAAGAAAACCTACAATAATTTTCCAATTTTTGTATTGTTTAAGAATTATTATCGAGATTTTAATCAGTAGAATCAACACCGGACAAACAAACCTAGAAAAAGAGGTACCCTTAAATTTAAGCACTATGCAGAGTTGATAGTTGTAATATGTGTTAAGATGGTGGATAAATAGATACCTAAATTGACTCCTATATACTAGTGGATGGGCATCCATCAATCCACAAGCTCGACCTAGTGTATTAGGTGTAAGGGAGCATGCAACTATGATGGCCAAACCCCTTTTTCAACCCTAAGAGAGCCAACTACTTGGCATTTCTACAACTTTTTCAACTATTTGATCTAGGACTAAAACTCAATACTCTCATATGCCATTAGAATCTCTCCCTAAAGTAAGAGTTCTCCGCATCAATCAATACTCCCATTTAAATGGAAGCTTTCAATCTCAAGTATCATGCATGAAGATAAGGACCTAGCTGAGCAAGCATATGAGACAATGGATAGTGGAACAACAGAAAGCTCAAGTAATGATGCAGTTCCATATGGCTGTCATGTTAACATGGAACATTGTAACGTAGCATTGTCCAGACATGAATTTCCTCAAAACCATGCATTTCACAATTACGATAATTTTGATGAGATGGTTGCTAACAATAAGTATATTCAATTTATACGAACGACTGAAATTTTAGAGCCCATCACTCCTGATACTTTATATGAAGGAATGACATTCCGTAGTAAATAAGCACTATAATGTGCTCTGAATGGTTGGTCTATAAACGACGACTAAAATTTCTGTGCATGCCACAACCACCCAACGCCGCCATGTTTGTGACGCCTCCATGCTCCATGAGTAAGCACCTTAGTGACGCATAAACGTTTTCATCAATCTCTGGTCAACATGCGTAAACCAAGTAAGGTCTTATAGTCATCATAATTATACGTCAAAATTCATCTGCTACTACATCACTGTTATTCTCCAACCAAAATTAGATATGAAGCTAAGAGAGATCATTACATGAATTGAATCAGAATTAGACATTAAGGTGATGCGGGAAAAAATCCAGGGGATGGGCGGCCCGAGGACCTCTGCCCACAAAGAGTAGGATAAAGAAAAGAAAGGGGACTCCTACGTAATAAAATGAACAAACTCTTACATTTCAAATAAAGAAAGACTTAGAAATTAATAGACTTACAAAATAGAACTTGAACTCTTACAAACTTGACTCTAAAAAAAATTAACGACACCCTAAACTTGCTTTACTTGAGAAGAAGGATACAGGTGGGGTGTAAACTTGCAGAGAGACGAAAGAGGTTAGAAGCCCGAGAAGAAAGGTGGAGAAGAACTCGCAAGTCTCCTCAGAGAGCTGGAAGAAGAAGGTGGACAAAGCTCAGAAGCTCCTCCAAGAAAATCCCAAGGATTTCTTTTCAAAAATTAATATATCACTCTTTTTAAAACATTACAAAACCCCTCATATTTATATGTAAGAAAGGGGAATACAAACAGACACTTAATTGAATTCCCACAGGAATCCAAGCACCACAAACCATGGAAAAGCCCCCAGCTTTTCACGGGAAAACAGCCCGGCCAGGGAACCGAAGGAGCAGCCAGGGAACCGAAGGAGCCCGCATAGAACCGAGGCGCCAAAAGGCACGGAAAGGCCCCCAGCTCGGAAAACCAGCAGCCCACCGTGGGAACTAAGGAGCCAAGGCACGGGAAAAGCCAACTGTGGATGCTAAGGCATGGGAAAAGCCAACCGTGGAAGCCAAGGAGCCAAGGCACAGGAAAACAAACAACCTTGGGATTCCAAAAACCATTTTAGAATCCTAAGAGACAAACTTAAATTTAAGACATAAAAACCTTAAATAAAAATTACAAAATTAAGATAACTAATGAACTAAAACTTAGCTAATAATGAGCTAACCTTTAGTTCAATAAATGAACTAAAAATCAGCTCATAAATGAGCTAAACTCCAGCTCAAAATTTATAGAGCTAGTAAGCTCAAGGGAAGTCAAAACCAACTTATTTTGGGTTTGCGTTGACCCCCCCCCCCCCTGCCTACATCAAACTCCCCTTCTTGAGAACTCATCTCCCGATGAGTTAGCTTTGCTTTCTTTGGAGGAGGTGAAGACGAAGTATCCAACTCTTTGATCTTTTCTTCATATTTCTTCAGGATCTCTTCTCATTTTTTCAGAAATTAATCTTGTAAACGCTGTTTCTTCTTCATTTACCTTTATGTACACAAATGCATCCATGATTGAAGTTTGTATTGTTCATACAACAAAGGATTTGTCGATTCTGATGGAATCCATCTATCCATAGGATCTTCAATTTCATCTGGCTTTATTTCTTCAATTTTTTTGTCTTTTTCCATTTTTTTTAAAACGACTCAAAATAAAAAAAAAGACTCAACAAACAAGACTCGAAAGACTCAACCTAAAAAACTTAGACTCACAAGACTGACAAAACTTACAACAAGACTTGACTTGACAAACCAAAAAAAGATTTGACAAATCAACCTAGGACTTCCTGACTTGCTCTGATATCAAGTATGAAAGTAAGAAAATAGATGCAATAAAATCATGTCCCAAAGTAGAAATCACAAAATATTAGTTTAACAAAACTCCCAAAGCACAAAGAACATATAAAATGCAATTATATCCCATCACTAAATAGGTCTTCAAGAGAATCTTCTTCTCCAATTGTATCTATGAATGTCATATCATCATCATCTTCAATATGACTCACTTTTCTCTTCCCTTTACTTGATTGTTGTGCTGCAGAGCTAGTGGATGTGTGTGGTGTGGTACTAGTGGATGTGCCCACTTGATCTGCTTCACCCCTCAAGACATCCACACTTAAATTCAAACTTGGGATAGAATGAAAGAAAAATTTCTACCTTCTGATCATTCAAGAACCATCTTTCAGGAATTTAATAATTTGCATCAAGGTAATCAAACTGTGGAAAAATACACTAAAAACTTTTATAAATTGCAAGCTAGAAATGATTTGGACGAGTCTAAAGAGAAAACCATAACAAGATATCTTAATGGGTTAAAATGGATAATTCAGGATCAACTGAATTTGCATCATGTCATTAAATTAGATGAAGCTTATCGCATAGCCTTGAGAGTAGAAAAACAACAATTGCGGGGAAACAACAAAATAACGGAAACATATAAGTGGCGACAAACTAGTGGAACTAAACTTCAATCTCAAACTTCTGCGGGAACTTTGGGTGTGAAAATTAAAGCTATTGAAGGTCAAAATCAGGAAAAGGGTAAAGGGGTAATGAGATCTAAACCTACTGAACAATCAAAACTAATTGGACCTTGTTACAAATGTGGTCTATACGGTCATTTGTCAGCTACTTGCAGAAAAAATAACCCTCCACAAA
Organism: Dendrobium catenatum; assembly: GCF_001605985.2. Lineage (NCBI taxonomy): Eukaryota > Viridiplantae > Streptophyta > Magnoliopsida > Asparagales > Orchidaceae > Dendrobium > Dendrobium catenatum. The sequence continues at coordinate 9,752,845 of NW_021319315.1, forward strand.
ATAACTTCATAGAAAATGAAAAGGAAACAAAGGAAGAGGAAGAGGAAGAGAACAAAACAGAATCTGAAACTAAAGCTAAGTTGGAAAATTTTGACTTGGAAGGTGATGAAGGAGAACCATTGTTAGTAATTCGACAAGTTTTAACTGCTCAAACTGAAAAGGAAGATAAGTGGCTTAGAAGAAACATCTTTAGGACTACATGCACTATTGAAGGGAAAATTTGTACCTTAATGATTGATAGTGGAAGTTCAGGAAATTGTGTCACAACACATGGTGAAAAAGCTTAAATTAAAAACGAAACCTCTTGTTAAGTCGTACAAAATATCTTGGTTTAAAGAGGGGAGTGAGGTTCATATAACAAAACAATGCACTGTGAACTTAACAATTGGGGGAACTTATAAAGATCAAATAGTCTGTGATGTTGTACCTCTTGAAATCTGTCATATCCTTTTAGATCGTTCATGGCAGTATGATCATAAAACCGTCCATGATGGAGAAAAGAACACCTATACTTTGATTAAAGATAACAAGAAGTTCACTCTTTTTACACAAAGAAACATTCCTGATCCAGCAAAAAAGAACAAAAAGTCTGTGAAATCTTCCACCCCTGAATTGCTTCTAAACACAAGTGAGTTAACAAAGTCTGATGTGATATATTTGGTGCTTGGAAAAAAACTGATTTAACTCTTGAAATTCCTAAAGAAATACAACCGTTGCTTGATGAATTTTCTGATTTAATACTTGATGAATTACCAACTGGTTTACCCCCAATGAGAAACATTCAACATCATATTGATTTAATTCCTGGAACTACATTACCTAACCGTTCACATTACAGAATGAGTCCAAATGAACATCAAGAACTTTCTAAGCAAGTGTCTAAACTGTTGGAAAAATGTTTAATCCAAGAAAGTCTGAGTCCTTGTGATGTAACTGCTTTGCTTACTCTTAAAAAAGATGGAACCTGAAGAATGTGTGTGGATAGCCGAGCCATAAATAAGATAACCATCAAATACAAGTTTCCAATTCCTAGGTTGGATGACATGCTTGATATGCTAAGTGGTGCCAACGTTTTTTCTAAAATTGATTTGAAAAGTGGGTATCATCAGATAAGAATTAGACCAGGCGATGAATGGAAAACTGCTTTTAAAACAAAACAGGGCTTATATGAATGGCTTGTTATGCCTTTTGGTTTGTCCAATGCTCCAAATACTTTTTATGCGAACAATGAATCATGTTTTGCGAGCTTTTATTGGAAAGTTTGTGGTTGTATATTTTGATGATATTCTAATTTATAGCATTCGCCCATCTGAACATCTTTTTCATGTCGAGCAAATTCTGAAAACTTTGAGGGAACAAAAATTGTATATAAATTTAAAGAAGTGTTCTTTTATGACTTCAAGTTTGACATTCTTGGGTTACATTGTGTCTGCTAAAGGAATCAAAGTAGATCTTGTGAAAATTGAGGCAATAAAGAGCTGGCATGTTCCTAAAAATATCAGTGAGGTAAGAGGTTTTTATGGGTTAGCATCTTTTTATCATCGATTCATTAAAAACTTCAATTTTGTGATCGCTCATATCACTGATTATTTAAAAAAAGGAATCTTTAAATGGACCCCTGAGGCTAAAAAACTTTTCAACTTATCAAAATCAAAATGAGTCAAGCTCCAATTGTTAGTATGCCAAATTTTGAAAAAGTTTTTGAAGTTGATTGTGATGCTTCGCATGTTGGTATTGGTGCTATTTTAAGCCAGGAAGGAAAACCTATTGAATACTTTAGTGAAAAATTAAATGATGTTCGATCTCGATATTCTACTTATGACTTGAAATTTTATGTCATTGTTCAAGCTTTGAAATTCTGGAGATGCTATTTGATTCATTGGGAATTTATTTTGAATACTGATCACGAGGCTTTACGATTTTTGGTTCACAAAAAAATCTAAACAAAAGACATGCAAAATGTGTTTCTTTCTTGCAAGAGTATTCTTTTCATATCAAACATAAGACTGGGGTTTTGAATAAAGTTGCTGATGCTTTAAGTCGAAGATCTCACTTGTTAATAATTGTTTTTCCGACTGTTACTTCTATTGATTTTCTGAAAGATACTTATGAAAATTATTCTGATTTTAAAAATAATTGGACTTCTTGTCTTGCTTTTGGAACTGATCCTTCTGCTGAGTTTGTTATACATCAAGGTTTTTTGTTTAAGGAAACTAGACTTTATATATCTAAGAGTTCCTTAAGAGAACAACTTGTGAAAGAATTGCATAGTTGAGGTTTGGGAGGACACTTTGGGCAAGGAAAAATAATTGCTTTAGTTAAAGAAAAATATTTTTGGCCTCATATAGGAAAGGACATTTGCTAAGCTGGTTAAACAATATAAAATATGTCAGGCTTTTAAAAAAACAGCACAAAATTTTGGTTTGTATACTCCTCTGCCTATTCCAAACAAACCTTGGGAAGATATTTCTATGGATTTCATATTGGGTTTGCTAATTACTTCTTGAAAATTTGACTCTATTTGTGTGGTTGTGGATTGATTTAGCAAAATGGCGCATTTTATTGCCTGTAAGAAAACTTCTGATGCTTCTTACATTGCTGATTTGTTTTTCAAAGAAATTGTTCATCTGCATGATATTCCTCGTACTTTTACTTCTGATCGAGATATTAGATTTTTAAGTCAATTTTGGAGAACTCCGTGGGCAAAACTTGGAACTACTTTTCAATTTAGTAGTGCTTATCATCCTCAAATAGACGGACAAACTGAAGTAGTCAATAAAGTTTAGGAAATTTGTTAAGATGCCTTGCTGGAGAAAAACCGTCTCAATGGGATTTAGTGTTACCTCAGGCTGAGTTTGCTTACAATAACTCTGTTAATCGTTCCACTGGCAAAACTCCTTTTGAAATAATTTATGGGCAACCTATTCCTCACATTTTAGATAGAAACTCCTTATCCTTACCTAAAAAAACTAGTGCTGAAGCTTTTGAAACATTTGACCACATAAAAACTGTCCAACAACAGGTCCTTCAAAAACTTCAAAAGACTAATGCTAAGTACAAGTCTGCTGCTAATAAACATCGAAAAGAAGTAAATTTCAATATGGGTGATTTGGTTATGGCTTTCTTTCGTCGCCAACGATTTCCTATTGGTACTTTTAGAAAGTTAAGCAGAAAAAAGTTTGGACCTTTTTGTGTGCTTCGAAAACTAGGCATTAATGCTTACTTGCTGGATCTACCAATTACTATTGGCACTTCTCCTGTTTTTAATGTTTCTGATCTATTTTTGTATGAAGGAAATTCTGATGATTCTGTAGAAATTGAAACTTTGCCACTCTCTACTCCTTTGGCAAAGTCTGAAGATCAAATTGAAGATATTGTTGATATGAAAGTCACTAAAACAAGATATGGGGAACACAAGAGGTTTTTGGTCAAATGGAGCAATCGACCATTAACTCACTGCACCTGGATTGATGTTGATGATCTAAAAATTCGAAATTTGGAGCTTTATGAAAGAGTTGCTGAAACGTTCTCATCGGGAGATGAGAATTTTCCACCAGGGGGGAATTGATGCTAACAAATATTATGTATTTTATTTTATATTGAACATTAGTATGTTTTTATGTCTCTTTTCTTTTTTTTTAGCTATCCAATGTGGGAAAGCATCCAATGAACATGGTAGGTTGTGCTTGGGGCTTGGTAGACCTTTGGTTTGCTGGCTCGATTGGTCCTTAGCTGCAGCTAGTTCACGGGTTGGCTTATGGTCCACGGTTTTGGGGCCTATGGGATGTTTTGTGGAGGAGTTGAATATTGAGAGCATTTTTCTATTGACCTACGGGTTATTGGAAAAGCTTGCGAGCTTATTCCATCTCTTCTTCTTCTATCTCTTTGGAAATCTTGCAAGCTCTTTCCACCCTTCGTCTCGACTTATAATATCTTTTGTCTCTCCGCAAGTTCCACTCCATATGTATCCTTCTTCTTAAGCTTTGGTGATGTTGTTGGCTGATTTGGGAGCATTTGTTGGAAGAGTTAGGATCGATCGTGCAGTGGTGGACCATCGGTTTGCTAGCCCTAAGCACTTATTTTATTTAACCTACATTTCGAAGCATGTGAGGAACCCGCTCTAACGGTTGTCTGAGGATAGCGTTGTTTTTATTTTCTTTGTTTCTTTGAAATCTCTTCTAGTTTTCTTCATTGGATTTTGGATGTTATAGATGATTTCTACTATTTAAATCAAGTCTGGTTAAGTTCTGTCCATTGTTCTCTTGTTTTGACTTTTCTAACTAATGTGCTTACATCATAAGGTCATATAAATAAAATCATGGGATGCACCTAGGAAAGCCATAAGGTCAGTTTTCAACAGTCATGAAGAGTCTTTTTCCTCAATGTACTATCTGACGGAAGCAATACGCCTTGTAATACCTGGATCAGTGTATAATAACTAAGTTAGCCATAACATTTGGTTCAAGAGCATCCTCGGGTCATTCTGCTCGAGCATACATGAGTGGCAATACTATCCTCCCATACATAGCCTGGATTAGAATATTCCTATTAGGAAAATATAGAGATACACGTCTAGCCACTGCTAGGATTGACGCTAATAGGGGTTTGCATCCAGTTTCCTTTTTTATTATTGAGTTGGAGTCCAACGAGACAAGGAGTTGGTTTTCATAGATGCTCCACGATCTTGTAGGGCTAGTGCGTGATCATTGAGATCTATGTATCATCTCAGATAAGCATCATGCCTTAGTACGTGGTTGTCGAGAAGTCTTTCCCTGGGCAGTACACTGTCGTTGTCTATGTCATTTATGAGAGAATTTCAAGAAAGCTTTACGACATGTTACAATTGCATATTATGGAGTATGTGATAGAATGTATTAAGCTGGTAATACAGACGATGTTAGTGTCTTTAACATACACATGGTTGACATAAAAAACATTAAGAAAGAGGCATATGATTGGTTATTAGAGCGTGATGTAAGTAAATGGAGTCTCTCACATGATGGAGAGTTCCTTTATGGCATAATGACAACAAATTCCTCTAAATTCTTCAACATAATTCTTTAGCGTGCCCGAGGTTTTCCCATTCAAGGCCTCGTCATGGTTGTCTACTACAACCTTATCGCATTATTCCTTAAGCTAGCGGACACGATTGTGGTTGGACGGCTTCAAATGCCTCACCAATTGTCCCTCATACAAAGGCCACACCACAGGATGCTGAGCGAGAGGCACATAGGTGCCTGGAACCAATATGCATTAACAACCACATGTAACAAGTAATTAACAAGGCCTGTAGGGCGTATCGTTTCGACATAACCTCCGGACAAATGTATACATGCACATGTGGGAAGCCACGGATATATCACAATGTCTTTAAAATAATATGCATTTTCATTTCAAAATATAAAGTAGCTATATTTAAAATTCATTTTGAATATGACCATCAATGTTATATATATCTATGTGTCACATATTTCATATCTTTAAACTTTTATAAATAATACAACCATCATAAGAGACATTGTCTGATATAATATCAATGAAGGTATTTCCTATTATATTTTATTTTCTATAAACTTTTCATTTCCGTGTGCAAGCACACTACATCCCCAGCTAGTATCATAAGGTTTGCTCTATCAATCAATCATACACATACAAGCATTCTACATAAATCATTTTATTTATATCCTCTGTATAATTTCATCATACATAGGATAAAGATAAGAATTGGCATTTATCAAAGAAAAAGTGCTTCAAAGCTCGTAACATCACAAATGCATATTCACATGTAAATTGGTGTGATTCAAATTCTCCCTTTTTTTCTTCTAGTTATATTTCATATCTATACTCCAACAGCTTCCACCCAAATCAAAACAAAAAAAAGAATGTTAATATGGCCTCCAATGTATCTCTTGAGTATAATGTTAATAGGTAGTAAAACACAGAAATATTGCATAATCATGGATTAGTTTCTATACTGGAATGAAATAAAAGAGAACAGTACTAGTCTATTTTAAACGCTTGTTAGAAGTATAAACTTACCTACTCTCCAATACCTTCTATTTATCTTAAATAGCATAGAAACCCAAATGCCAATGATTCAAAAAAGTCATATATATATATATATATATATATAAATATATATATATATATA
>NW_021319315.1:9759571-9824400 GCF_001605985.2 Dendrobium catenatum
TTATTACAACAACAACATCAAGCCTTTATCCTACTACGTGGGGTTGGCTACATGAATCCTTTTTCTCCATTGTGTTCTATTAAAAGTCAAATTCTCATTTAAACCTAATAAAGAAAGGTCATTCCTAATATTTTCTAACCAAGTCTTTTTAGGTCTACCCCTACCTTTCTTAACATAAGTCAAATCTAATACCTCTACTCTCCTAACCGGGTCATCGAAAGGCCGTCGTTTTATGTGACCAAACCATCTAAGGCGACTCTCTCTAATTTTATCTTCTACTGGAGCTACTCCAACCTTTTCACGTATATGCTCATTTCGTATCCTATCTCTAAGGGTAAAGCCACTCATCCACCTGAGCATTCTCATCTCTGCCACACTTAACTTAGTATTATGCTTCTCTTTTAATGGCCAACATTCGGCACCATAAAGCATTGCAGGCCTCACTACCATCTTATAGAATTTTCCTTTAAGTTTGAGGGGTACATTTCTATCACATAACAAGCCCGATGCATTCCTCCACTTCAACCATCCAACTTGAATTCTGCTGATAATATCCCCATCTATTTCACCAACTAACAAACTAACAACAATAATTCATAAGCTCAATTCATAATGAAATCTTGCAAAAAAAACCAAGAATTTCAACATCATTAGATAATGAAATTTTAACCCTACAAAAGAACTGCTCTCCTTGCTCCACAAGTCATGCCACCATCAACATTTCTTTTCTGTTTTTTATTTTCTAAGAATAATTAAAAACTCCAACACAAATACTAATTGCCAAAGACCATACAATAAATACCAATCTTGGAAAAATTAGACACTGACAAATTGAACTTTTGATGCCCAACCTAACATTAGTCCAAATAACAAATGCTTAAAATTGCATAATCGGGTATTGAAGCGTTTTTCGTTCGTGAGGTGAGGGGTAAGCCTCAAAATTAAAAAATTGCGTAAACATAAAATGATAAATTTTGTATATACTAATGAGTAAATAATATATAAAACATAAAAATGTACAAGATAAGAAGTGAAATCAAATTATCCCAATAATAAGACAACATGAAATATAATTCAACTCAAACTCCATCTTTCCGAAATCACAGTATTCTTTTCATTAACATATAATTCTAAAAATAAATAGCAATGACATATCACATAAGAACTCATAAGTCATCAGCACTGTCATCACTAAGGGGGTCTTCATTTGAATCATTATTATGATGAACTGCTCTCTCCCCTTCCTCCTCTCCTATAGAGTCCAATGTCTGCCAATCAAGTCCTTCCTCAACATCAGTTATCTTCCTCTTCCCTAAATATTTTTTAACAATACCAAAATAAATAATAGTGTAATATATTAATAAAAGTTTAAGAAAACTATATTATTTATATACCTTTTTTTATTTGTTTTTGAGTTGTGGTGGATGTAGATGCTTTAAGACCATCAAAAAAATCAATATTTCAATCTTCATCTTGTAATTCAGACAACATCACTTCAAATTCATCATCTACAAACCACTCATCACCAAATGCCACATCCTCGCAAAGCAAAGGATCTTCATAATCCATTAATCATTTTTTCTTTAGATTCCTATATCTGAGTCTCCTATTATACATAATGTACACAAGTGTATTCATCCTTAATGTGGACAAACGATTTCTCCTTTTTGTATGAACTTGGTTATAGGTACTCCAATTTCTTTCACAGCCAGATGAAGAGCATGTCAAGCCCAAAACTTTCACAGCAAAATGCTACAATTCTGGAGTACCATCGTCAAATTGAATTCACCACTCAACTAATATTTATATAAGAGAGTATAATTAGTGCGAAAAAAAATAACTTTTAAATAAATGTTTAAAACATTAAATAAAATTACCTGGAGATCGTTTAACAATTGTATCATTTGCTTGTTGTAATCCAAAAAAATATTCTTTGTTCCTAAAAAGTACCAATTGCATGTCAGCATTTGATCTTTTAGTTGAATCACTTATTAGCCGATCCATACAATGATACAAACCCAACTTTATTTCAGAATTTGTAGACTTGTTCTCTGCATATTTATACTGAGGATTTAGGTAATAACCAGCTGCATTCAAGTATCGGTGAAGTTGTAGCTCCCACCTATCATAAATAATATTCCAAATTTCCCTAAAGCTACCCTCTTTGCCACCTAAGTTGGAGGCAATCATTTCTATGGCTTAATCCATGGCATTATAGATGAAACCCATTGCAAGCTTTCTTTCAGCGTCCACCATCCTTAAAATGTAAACCAAAGTTCTAGTGGTCGTAATGGCATATAAGATACTTTGCCAAAATCTATCATTTAAAACAATCTTTCTAATCTCTTTTCCCTCAGCCTTTTTCGCCCAAGTACAACTCAACCACTTTGTAGATATGAACATAGCCTCTAAAAGTTGTCTAGCATTCAGCATGCTTTCTAAGGTCAAGTAAGCAGTGGCAAATCTTGTTGTTGTGGGCCTTTAGAATTTCTTTCTTTGAAAATTTTCTCATAAGAGCTAAAACCCAAGAGTGGTTATAAATAAACTTGGTTTTTTTTTTTTTGTTTTAGTAATTGCATTCTTATGTTGAGATAACTCCCCAAGTTTCTTAAGAATCAGATCTATGCAATGTGCAACACATGAAATCCAGTATAAATGTTTCCTCTTCTCTTTAAGTTTGTTACCTGCAGCCTTGTATGCACTTGCATTATTTGTCACAACTTGTACAACCAAATGTCCTCCAAACTTCTCAACAATGATATTTAATAATCCAAATATGAACTCAGCATCTTTGACCTAATTAGATGCTTCAACTGACCTTAAAAACACAGTATCATAAGGATTATTAATGATAATATTGATCAAACTTCTAGGTTTGACATCAGACCACCCATCTAACATAATTGTTACTCTTATTTGGGCCCAAGTCCTCTTAATTTCTCCGATGCTTTTATCAGTGTTTTCTAACTCCTTCAGAATCCATGTTCTCAAATCATACATGGTTGGAGGTTTAAACCCTCTCCCAAATGCTCCAACTGAATGAATCATGTTGTAATAGGGAGGTGATGTTGCAACATTAAATGGAATTGCATTTTTCGTAAAAGAATCTGCCTATATCCTTACACACTCTTCTCCGTGCCTCCCTTGCATTTTTTGGGGCCATCTTCTGTGTAGTAGGAGGTCTATCCTCTGATGTGTCCATCATATAATGATCCATAGGCCCTCTAGCAGCCCTAGATGAAATGGGCTTCATCGAAGATGAATCTCTAACGCTGCGCTCACTCCAGTGGTAAGAGCCAACGTCAACTCTGTCTTCAAATTGCTTTTATGCAAGATGTTTTGACATGGTATACTTATTTATATATGACTTTATCTCCTCCCTTACATTATCAGGAACTTTGGAGCATGGAGCAACATTCTTGTGAGACCCTGAAAGGTGATCCTTAATCATAGTCACCCCACCCTTAACAACTTTATCACGATAATTGCATTTTAGATAGATATATGTTTTATCACTTCCCCCTACATCCACTTGAGTGCTATGTTTTCATGTTGGATCTTTTATATGACCTCATGCAGCTTTATCCTTACTTCCGACCATCCTTTATGAGAAGAATTTATTAATGCAATATATCAAATTTATAAACATAATGCTTCACTTACCCTATATTAAGAAAACTTATACAAAGCATACACTCATGAAGAAGCAGACTAACACTAACAACCAACCATTAAAAAAGCGGATAAGGCGTCCCCATTGAGTCGCGCCTCAAGTTGAGGCGGAAGTCATACGTATCAGGGCTTACGCCTAGAACCATCCAGCGGAGCCTACGATTTTTTCGCATGAGGCGTACGCATTAGAGCGTAACGCCTCGAGGCAGTATGAGGCACCGCCTTGAAATTTTTTCTTTGGTATATATGTAAATACGACACAGCCGATTCGTGTTCGAGTATTCGCGTATAGGATTAGGGCATCCTGTGAGAATTGAAAGGCAAACTAGAGGAGAAGCCGTGAGGGAAAGAGACGAAGCCGTGAGGGAAGGAGACGAAGCCGTGAGGGAAGGAGACGAAGCCGGAAGGAGACGACGCAGGGAAAGAAACGAAGCCGAAGTTGTGAGTGCAGGAAACGTTCAGGCATCGGTTAGGCCAGAAGAGCAGGTACGCGGTATTGTGGCCTTGACTTTGACGTGCAGTAACGAAAGCTTGAATAACTCCTGATTCGGCTTTCTTTCATTCATCCTCTTAGTACATGCTCGGTACCGAGCAGATACAAGCTCGGTACCGCTCAGTACAAGCTCGGTACCGCTAAGTACATGCTCGGTACTGCTAGATACATGCTCGGTATCGAGCCAGTACATGCTCGGTACTTAGCGGTACATGCTCGGTACCGAGCCAGTAACGCTCGGTACTGAGCGGTACATGCTCGGTGCGCTCGGTATTGAGCATATACAACAAGCAGAATTTCAAAATTACTCCTATAATATAATTTTCTTCTAAAGAGTGGGATAAACGTTCATGGGCCAAAAAACAATAAGGAAAATAAGTTAAAAAGATTGTTACGAAAGACAATTCATTTTCGTGTAGTACAAATTATGCTTTGACGACAACAGGATCATTAGTAAAGGTGCTTATAATGGTTGATGGTAAGAGGGCCCTAGCTATGGGATTTATTTATGAAGCAATGAATATGGCTAAAGAAGACATTGCAAAAGAATTGGGAGGTCAAGAAAGTGCCTACAAAAAAATATGGGATATTATAGATGAAAAGTGGGATCGACAATTACATCAAAACTTACATGCTGCTGCATACTATTTAAATCCCCAATTTCATTATGATAAGAATTTTCATGTTGACAAAGAGGTGAAAACTGGCTTGTATGCATGTATGGACAAACTCATTTCTGAAGAAGACTACCTCAAAGTGAATAATCAACTTGAGAATTTTCATTTGAAGAAGGGAATGTTTGGATTTAGAGCAGCACAAGCATGCTACAAAACACGATCTCCTAGTATGTTTATAGTTTGAGTATTTATAATTTTAATGTTAATATTTATATTCAAGTCTTCTACTTCAACCAATATTCATAAAATACTATGTTTGTCTTCATGTAGAACTATGCTTCTCTTTTAATGGCCAACATTCGGCACCATAAAGCATTGCAGGCCTCACTACCATCTTATAGAATTTTCCCTTAAGTTTGAGGGGTACATTTCTATCACATAACAAGCCCGATGCATTCCTCCACTTCAACCATCCAACTTGAATTCTGCTGATAATATCCTCATCTATTTCACCATCACTCTGAACAATAGATCCAAGATACCTAAAACGTGTACTCTTATTAATGACTTGATCGCCCAAAGTCACAATCCCCTCACTAGGACTATTACTGCTAAAATTACACTCCATATATTCCGTTTTAGATCTACTCAAGCGAAAACCTTTAGACTCTAAGGTTGACCTCCATAATTCAAGTTTACCTTCAACTCCCTCTCTAGTCTTATCAACAAGAAGAATATCATCAGCAAAAAGCATACACCAAGGTACATCATCTTGCAAATGTCTAGTGAGAACATCCATGACTAAAGCAAATAGATATGGGCTTAAGGCTGATCCTTGATGTAACCCAACCGAAATAGGGAAATACTTGGTCAAACCACCTTGTGTTTGAACACAAGTAATAGCTCCTGCATACATATCTTTAATGATTTGAATATAAGCATTATTGACTCCTTTCTTATCAAGAACTCTCCATAGCACTTCTCTTGGAACTTTATCATATGCTTTTTCTAAATCAATAAATATCATATGTAGATCTTCCTTATTTCCTCTATATTTTTCCATCAAACCTCTGAATAAATGTATGGCTTCCATAGTCGACCTACCCGGCATAAATCCAAATTGATTTTGAGAAACATTAGTATCACGCCGCAACCTATGCTCTATAACTCGCTCCCATAATTTTAAAGTCTTCTACTTCAACCAATATTCATAAAATACTATGTTTGTCTTCATATAGAACGTTGGTGGGCTCAGTTTGAAGATGATGTCCCTGAATTGAATGCTTTTGCAGTTAAAGTTCTTAGCCTAACGTGTTCGACTTCTGCATGCGAGCGTAATTGGAGTATCTTCAATCAAATTCATACAAAGAGAAGAAATCGATTAACGGTAGATCGAATGAACAAACAAGTTTATGTTATGTTTAACAAAAAACTGAAAGATAGACATCTCAAATTGCAAAATCAAGAAAATATTGAGAATGAAATTGACCCTTTGCTTGTTAATGAGCTACAATCTGATGATAAATGAGTTACTCCTAAGAATGCTGGTGTATCTGAAGTTGAAGCAGAAGGAGAAAGTCATTTCAATAAAGAAGACAATGAAGCAACTATCCCAATATATAAAAGAAAGAAACAAAAAGAGATTGGAGCTTCAAAAAAATTTAAAGGTATTCTTAAATATAATGAATTATTTTATATGTTACTATTGTTTCATTTTAGAGCTAATGAAATATTAATTGATATGGGAGATAAAGGAAAAAATATTATAGATGAAGAAGAGTTGGAGGATGACTTTGACATTAATTATGAAGATTATTCTAAAGAAAATCAAAATGATGATGAGCCTACTTTGGGTCTTGATCCTAAGGGGATGTTTTATTTTTCAGTGAGTTTATTTTAAATCTTGTATTCCAGTAATATTATCTTAAAACAAATCTTCAAATTCATAATTGACATAATATTTTGTTATTTTTTGTCATTATTTATAATTTTAAATTAATTTATTTTAATCATTTTGATGCTTACGCCTCGATCCGCCTCGAGGCTTACGCCTCACCTCGCTTAGAAAAAACGCCTCGATTCCCGATTTCTCCTTTTAAAACCTTGCTAACAACTATTACTAAAGATGATGAAAGCAACAATATACGGGTTTGCCGGGGGTCCAAGGGAGTGCTGCCCCTAGCGGGGAACAATTTTTGATTTTAAGAGTGAAAGTGTAGAAAAAGCACAGTGAAAGAGCAGCAAAAGCGCAGTGAAAGCATAACAAAAGCGCAGCAAAAACTCAATGAAAGCGCAACAAAAGAGTACTGAAAGCGCAACAAAAGCACAGTGAAAGAGCAAAAAAAGAGCAGTAAAAGCATTGTAAAAGCGTAATAAAAGCGCAACAAAAACACAATTACAATGGCAGACAGACCGATTATGAAATCTTACTCGGCAGAATATGGGGGTCCTTATTGCAGAACGGACTGATCTTGTATATCCACGAAGAGGAAGAGCTTTTAGCGGTCGATCGAAGGAGACTCCAGCCCAACTCGCGTTAGAAGATAACTCCAAGCAATAGGCGAATAACAACTCACGGTGGAAGGAAGCCGACACTGAACAAAGGGGAAAAGGTCGCTCGAAGAAGAAGGGAGAAAACCTGTTTTCGGGAAATGACGGAAGATCGCGCGAGGGATGGGGGTCCGAACCAAACAAATATATATTAGGTTAGCTTTTTTTAGTTTTTAGAGGCAGACACCTCTAAACCTTGAGGCGAGGTGCGCCTCAGTAAACTTGAGGCGTACGTCTCAAATCCTGAACTCATTGCGTGGGCTTTGAGGCTTAAAGGGCAAAATTGCGCTGAGGCGCGCCTTAAGACGCCTCTTATTGCACAATTTTAAACCATGCAAATAACCACCTCAACCTTTTGTGGGATTAACCTTATGAAATAAAAGTTCCAATCGAAGTTGTAGGATTTAATACTTGCATGAGAAAAAATATTCTGAAGAAAAAAATACTGTGTAAAAATGTATTTTAAGATTATTTTGGCATGGGCTCTAAAAATTCATGCCCCAACCTCTCAGCACTTCTTTTGTTGAGTGAGAGAGTTCTAACAAGTTTAGGTTCCGTGGTAGATTTTCAGAAGGCGGATTAGGTTTTAGATAAGACACTACTCAGATATTTTGCCCTCATTTTACAAGAATTTTATGATATGAGTTCTAGTTTTTCATAAGAACAAACCCCTATGATTAATTACCCATCCCAAAAATGAGAGAGAATTTTCAATTAAGGATAGTCGTTAAATAGGTCGTAAAGTTTCAATCGAAGTTTATGATTTGAAATTTGAATATTGTTAAAGCGAGTGATGGGGTAATGATGACGGACCCGATCAAGATCTCATAATTTTGTCATCCAGAGCTGTCATGGTAATTGGTCTACATTGCAGAGGAGATAGTCGATCCAACCTGACAGAAGGAACCTTGTCAGTAATCATGGGTTGTTTCATCTAAGAATACCTTATAGAACTTGTGTTAATGAAAACCTAAGGTGATGAATTTAAGACATAATTAGTTAAAAAAGGGCATTATATCTTGTTAAGTGAACCCTATTATTCATTGCTGTAGAAGCTTTTAATCATTAACATACAGGCTTTGAACGTGACCGTAACATAGATGTGTCATTTTGCAACAGAACCAGCCAATCAGAGTGTAAAACCCGCAAAAAGCCTTTTTTTTTTTACTTGGATTCATAGTGGCTCTTTCACACATGTATTGGAGATGTGTTTAGTTTTGCTAAATTCTTTATGGAAAATTCTATGTAATGTTTTGTTGATTGGTCTCTTTTCCGTCCGATCTCCGTTTTCGCCTCGCACTTGCGAGCTAACCGGGCCGGGTCGTGACACAGAGGACATATGTCACGTCCTTATAGGCAAGAAATCAATTGAGAATTAATTGTAGTAATACATTCAACAAAACATCTGCTCTTTATGAATTGATGTTATTCTTCAATTCATTATCCTTGTCAAATCATTGCAAAGTGTAGATGGATTTTAGTTTTGAGTTCTTAGCGATTAAATTTTCATTTAAATATTAAGAATTTGACAGATATTAGATTTTTGAAATTTTTATAGGTTTTAAGAATTGACCTCTCCAGTTGAGACTTGCATTCAATGCAACCATCACCGAGGTGGCTGAGCATTTTTAACAAATCCATAGAGCATTCTCATATCTCGCATTTAGGAGCTTGACGTAAAGATTGAAGCATATATGAAATATTTCATTTCAAGAATTTAAACTATGGGTAGGATTTGAATTTATGTTCTGAATCTGGATTTTAAACTTTTGAGGGTATTCTGAAAATTATATAGCTCTCTTCGGTTAAGATTTACCATCAACACAAATACTACCAGAGTGTTTGAGCACTTTAGCAAATCTGCAAAGTATTCGCTGATCTTATATTTAGAAGCTTGACATAAAGATTGGAGCATATGCGGAGCTAAAAGAGTGGTGATAGTTCTATTAAACAAATATGAGAAGCCATCAATGATGGATAAGGTAACACTTTTTTAACAACTAAAATGTTTCAATATTTGGGATTTCTCGTCATTGAATTGATTAAGCCGATTGATTAAGAAAGTTAAACAAATAGAGCACATGATGATCACAACATTGAAAGTTGGTCGTGTAGAATAAATAGTTAAAAGAATTATAACACATTTAAGTGACGAGTAATGCTGTTTAGATTCGTATATTGTTAGACATGTGACGAAGTAATAAAATAGTTTCAACCTTTTCATTTATAAAAAACTTTTGGCAATTGTAGGGAATCTATGATGGTCCTTTTTGCCAGTCATTAAATCCAAAAAATTCTTCTTATTAGAAAAAGAATATTTTATTGTGATTACACATATATTTTAGTCTTTAGAATGCTTCCATCATATATTAATATGTTGTATGAATGTGTTAGACTAGCCCAAGTGGGGTCGGTTCGATCGGTCCAGAAGGGACCGATGAAGGGAAGACTCTTGGACATCGAGAACCACTTTGGGAATTTGGAGAGATAATGAAAAAGATGCTTGAGATACAATCAAAAGCATCACCGGCGACTCCTAACATGGAACCATGAGGAAAGGAAATTCCAAAGGATAGCAATGAAATGGAGAGTGTTTTCCATCAAGGATCGCCATGTGGAGTCCCGTTGGTGGGCTGATTGGGGTATTTTGAATAGGAGGACAGCAAGGAGAAGGGAAGCCAACCCTTTTGGAAGATTATCTGGGCATGGGGAGAGGTGAAATGGAGAAGTGCATTGTTGGGGATAGTCATGGGATTAAAATCAACCAATGGAGGATGGAAGGGAATCACAACACCACTACACCAGGGGAACCAACGAAGAAAGAAACCATTGGGGTATATATGCGAGAGCAAGGAAGCTAAAGATGCCAAGCTTTGAAGGAGATGATAATCAGGGTTGGGTATACCGGGTGGAACGTTACTTTGCCATCAATGGGTTGACTAAAAAGGAGCTGATGGTGGAAGGGAGGAGGATGGTGATTAAGGGAGATGCAGGACTCTCCAAAGCCATGATGTCACTAAAAACTATGGTAAGTGTCATACAGGATGTGAGAGGAGGATTTCTGATGGAGCTACAAATCTTGGAGGAGATTAAAAGGGAGGAATGGGGGACATCCCTCTTTCAGTACAATCAATTATATAGTAGTTATGTGAGATTTTTCAGCCATCTTAAGGATTGTCATCACGCTGAGGGAGGGGTTATCATTGATCAATGTCAGACCATATTGCTAATTTCCCCACCCCACCCTCGCAAGATCCAAAAGGTGAGATTGAGAAGATGATCCGAGAGATATTGGAGGTAGAGATCATCAGGCCGAGCATGAGCCCTTTTTTAGCGCGGTTTCACTAGTTAAAAAGAAGGATGAAAGTTGACAATTTTGTGTGAGCTATTGGGCCCTGAATAAAGAGATTGTACCAAACAATTTTTCTATCCCAGTGATGATGAGCTGCTACATTAGCTTGTGCGATGGTATTCACAAAGGTGGACCTGAATTCATGATACCATTAGATCCAGATGAGAGATGAAGAAGTTTCAAAGATCATTTTCTGCACACAAGAGAGACACTATGAGTTATTGGTGATGTCATTTGATCTCAGCAACGCCCCAGCTATCTTCTAGTCCATCATAAACAAGGTGTTCTAACCTTACCTCAAGAAGTTTATTCTAGTTTTCTTTGATGGCATCTTGGTATATAGCAAGTCCAGTGAGGAGCATTTGGAGCATCTAAGTGTAGTCTTGAAGGTATTATGAGTATCAACTAAGGGCCAATCTGAAGAAGTGTTTTTTTGTACAAGCGAGTGTGGAGTACTTGGGGCACGTGGTATCCCAGGAAGGGGTGGCCGCTGATCAGGCCAAGTTTGAGGCAATGTTGAAATGACCTCTAACTAGAAACCTGAGGGAGCTAAGGGGTTTCCTAGGATTGACAGGATACTACAGGAGGTTCGTGAGGGGATACTGCACCATTGATTGTCCTCTGACAGAACAGATGAAGGATAGCTTCATATGTTAATAGGCAGCTACTCAGGCCTTTAAGAGATTGATGACTATCATCACAACTACGGTTCTGATCATGACACAACCCGATTTCAGCCAAATATTTGTGATGGAGACTGATGCCTCAGGATAAGAGTTGGGGGTAGTGTTCATGCAAAATCACAGACCCATAGCCTTACTTCAACAACGTTTGGACAGCTAGAGTTGGACTGAAGTAAATCTATGAGAGGGAATTGATGGTCATTGTATTGGTTATCCAGAAGTTGCAGTCGTACTGGCTGGGCCGATATTTCATCATCAAGACCAATCAACGGAGCTTGAAGTACTTACTAAAGCAGAGGATGGTGACCGAGCAACATCAGAGATGGCTATCAAATTTGTTGGGATATGATTTGAGATTTAGTATAGGTCAGGGCTAAAAAATAAGGAAGTTGATGCCTTGTCTAGATGCGTGGGGAGCTCCATGAGTAAGAAATTTCGATACCGCTGATATTGGATTGGGGGTTATTAAAGAAGAAAATGCGCAGGACAGGTAGCTACGAAGGATCAAAGAGGATTTTCTGAAGGATGAAAGTAGCCATTCCACCTATTTTGTATATGGTGAGATACATCTATGCCAGGGGAGATTTATGCTGACAGGAACTTCAGTTCATATTCTGTACTTTCTATAGGAGTTCTACAAGAGTGTTGTTGGGGTCACTGTAGTATACAGAAGACATACAAGAGATTAGATGCTAAATTATATTGAAAGGGGATGCACAATGATGTTGAGGACTCTATGAATTTCGTAGACGAGCTTCCCCGATCGAAGGGATTTATAGTTATTCTAGTGGTGATCGACAGACTAAGCATATATGCTCATTTCATTCTTCTACGACATCCTCACACGATAGTAACAGTGGTGTCGGCTTTCATTAGAGATGTGATCAGACTACACATGATACCAAAATCTATAATGTCTAATCGAGACATGGTGTTCCTCAGTCAGTTTTGAAGGGAGTTGTTTAGGTTACTAGGATTGTGCTAAAGAGAAGCATAGCTTATCACTCTCAGACAGATTGGCAGATGGAGATGGTCAACAACATCTTGGAGACATACCTACGATGCTTTACTTTAGAGACACCTCGATTGTGGGCAAAGTGGTTGGCCTGGGCGGAGTACTGGTACAATACTTTGTACCATTTAGCATCCCAGATGACTCATTTGAAAGTATTGTATGGTAGGTATCTGCCTCACTTGGTGCACTTTGGGTAGAGTAGCACATCAATCTTTTTAATGGAGCAATACTTAGAAGAGAGGGATAAGATACTAGAGGAATTGAAAAGACATCTGTTGAGGGCTCAATAAGTTATGAAAAGGCAAGCAGACGAGCATAGGAAGGACATTCAATTTGAGTTAGGGTCTAGGGTGTATTTGAAGCTTCATCATATATCCAGAGGATAGTGGCTAGTAGATGGAATGAGAAGCTGGCTTTGAGGTACTTTGGCCCTTATGGGAGAATGGAGAGGATCGAAGCAATGGCATATCGACAGAAGCTACCTCCGACCGTGACCAAACAACTGGCAATCCACGTGTCATAGTTGAGAAGAGCTATAGGGGATCAAACCTCAATTACAGAGTTACCAGTGACACTGATAGAGGATTTAGAGATAGTTTTGGAAACCATTAGAGTTGGTAGGAGTACAATAGGGGGAGGGAGGAAGTAAGGAAGTGTTGATTAATTAGAAAAACCTACCTGAGTATGATACTACTGGGTAGTCGTATGAGCAGATGAAGCATCAATTTCTATCCTTCCACCGTAAGTACAAGATCGTTCTTTGGGAGGAGGGTATTGTTAGACTGACCCAAAGCGACCAATTCGGCAAGTGAAGGGACCGGCCTGGTTTTATACAAGGCAGAAGCCTGGTTCCGCCCAGGCAAGTCTCGCACCCTTAGGGTAATGTCCACACATTAAAAAAGAGAGACAAACAAAGGGGTTGATGAGCATGAGATTTAAATTTGAAGGGCTGTTTAGACTTTTTACTTTGTATTATTTGCTTTTAATAATTATTCTCATCAATAGATTAGGGTTATGCATGTGTTTTGCTGAATTTAGGAGTTCTCCAGGTTTGCTTGGGCTCTAAGCATCATCTAGAGATTGGGAGAGCTGGATCTTCCTCTTGAATTGAAGATCCATTATATCCTGGTTGTTTTCTTCCACTTTCATCAATAATAAAGTTTCTCTATTTATTTGCCAAGGAATATTTTCAATTTCTGCTTGGTGCTTGTTAAAATTCTAAATTTCAGCTACTATTTTTGTGTGAACTAATCATACTATAAAGAAGTTAGAGAGAGAAGTTCTGAGAGAAAATAAGAATTTTCTACGGGTTACTTCAAATTTCAAATTCGTGGCTTTTCCGCGGGAGCAATGGCGACGGGGGGTCGCCGACCACCGATCTCCGATGGTTCAGTGGATGTTCGTCGCACTTCCATAAGTATGTCTCATGGTCCAGCGCGGTCGTTTTCCTCTTCACCGCCGGCTTTTGGTGATATTCCTCCAAGGTTTTTGCAAGGATAAAAAACGAAGCTTCGTTCGGGAGCGCCATTAGTGATCAATGAAGGAGGTCTGGTTTTGCCTCCTAAAAAACTTACATAAGTTGCAGGAAAAGGTAAAGGTGTGATTGCAGAGGATTTTTCTAATGGACAACTGAAGAATAGAGAACTCCTTGGTGTCAGGGAGCTTGTAGTAACTTCTTCATCTATAAATTCTATTTCAACTGAAGAAGGGTCTGCTTTCACTGGTAAACAAACTGTTTTCCAAAATGCTACTGAGAATCAAATTGATGCAGATGGTATGATGGTTCAAGCTATGGATGAATCAAGGATGGAATTTCCGGATATTATTGCTACTGAAGGCAATGGTACACAAGGATTAAATTCTAATGATCTGGATAAAGTTCGTGAATGCAATAATGGAGAATTGGGTGCGTGCAAGGAAGCCGTTAATGAGATTACTGAAAGATCTCATCCAAATATACAACAAAATGCATGGACCAGAAAGGAACATATTAAAGTAGCTCATCTGAACTTGGGTGATTTCAGATCTGAAGATGGATTTTCTGTTAAACTTAATGAGGACAAGGTGTTGGAAAACTCAAGGAGGCTACAAAATTCTATTGTTATCAAAGTTTTCGAAAGTAAAATGCCATTCCCAGTGGTTAGTACTGAACTCAGAAGACAATGGGCTCCTTATGGAAAGTTCCATTTAACAATGTTAGGAATCGACTGGATCCTCTGTTCATTCTACGCCAAAGAATCCATGGATGCTGTCTTCAATAACGAGCCTTGGTTTGTTAATGGGAAGATCATTGGTATGGATAAATGGTCTTCTAAATTTAACCCGTCATCCTTAAAAGGGTTGTGTGCCCCTATATGGATTAGGCTCCCTAATCTCCCACTCCAATGTTCGGATGAAATCAACATATGTAGAATTGCTTCAATGATTGGGAATCCTCTCATGATTGATGGTAATCTATTTCAATGGGGAAGGAGGGAGTTTGGTAGGGTATGTGTTCTTTTTTTTTTTTTTGAGAAAATGCAAAGAGCAATATTATTATTAAAAGCAACTAAGTACAAATAAACTCCTTCAACAAGTGAAGAAAAGGAGTAATGCTACTATCATTCAGATCATCCCAAAAAAAAATCTGAACTTATAGCTAAGTTAGCGCCCATATCAGCTAACTTATTACATTCTCTTTTAGCAAAAGAAAAAATCACATGTTTAAAGTCTTTAAGAAAACCGAAATCCTTAGGATTTAAAAATTCTTCTGAAATGGAATTATTCTGAAAAGCATTTTGCAAAAGTAAAATCACATTGTGATTATCACCTTCGATCAAAAGGCCTTTAGCATCAAGCATCCAATCATGAATATACCTTCTTAAGGAGAAAATAGAAAGTATTTCAATTTGAGCAATATCCCAGTGATTTATGCTGAATCCAAAAGCTCCAAAAAATCTTCCCTTTTCATCTATGAAGACACCTCCAATTCCGGCTTTGTTGTAACTGGATACGGAAGCATCCACATTGCATTTAATCCAGCTAGGAGGAGGAAGCCAAGTTGTCGTATCCAGCAAAAGTTGTTGATTAGCTTCCCAGTTTTCCCAAATTGGACTGATTTTGAATTATCCAAATGCATATTCTAATGCATTAGCTGCTATGAAATGAAAGTTGTCTTCTTTGTCACCATGAATTAATTTATTTCTGCTTTTCCAGCAACCAAAAATCACCGAACAGTATAAGTTCCCAATGATCGGATTCTGATCCGAGATCTTCTGTAGCTCATTTAAACATTCATCCAAAGAATTAAAAGTAGGCAAACAGAAATTCCATTTTTTGAGCTTACCGCAGACTTCTTTGATGAATTCACAATTTCCAGGTATGTGATCTGAGTCTTCTCTATGTCTGGACATAATCTAGGACATCCAATATTTTCAATAATGCCTCTGTGATGAAGAAAACATTTAGAAGGTAAAGCATTAATACAAAGACGCCACCAAAATAATTCAACTTGAGGTCTAAGTTTAAGCTTTGTAGTCCAGCTCCAGTATAAGCTTTCCGTATCATGTTCTCTGGTTTTTTGAAAAGCTAAAGCAGCAATTGATTTGCCAGAGCATTTGGTAATCAATTCCATACAATCATTATCAATATTAGAAAAGATAGGAACTTGACTGATTAATTGAACAAGCTCCAAACCAAAGGAATTCTTTAAGCATTCAACATTCCATTCTCCATTACTGATAAAAGCTGAAAGGTTACAGTAATGCTGATCTAAAATGGATGTAAAAGTCGGCCACTTATTCAAGCATTTATCCAAAAGCTAAACATCATTCATGGTATTCATATTTTTACCATTACTAATCTTCCATCTCATTAGAGGGTATAAGAATTTAGCACCATTCAAAATGATTTTCCAGGTAGAAGAGGAATTGCATCTATTATCACCATCCCATAGATCATTACCATATCTAGCAGTTAACGATTTGTTCAGTAAAGAAGATGGTTTAGAAATAAAATTGAGAGCCAATTTGGCTCTTAATGGACCAATTCTTTCCAGCATTGAATGAATTCCTCTACCTCCTTTACTTTTCGGTTTGCACAATAAATCCCAAGCAACAAAATGAATACCAAAACTTCCATCTCTTTTATTCCATAAAAAATTTCTGCACGTCTTATCTATCTCTTTTAAAATTTTCAAAGGAACAAGAGATAGAGTAGATATGAAAATGGGCAAAGAAAGAAAGGAAGTATTTAACAGAACAAGCTTACCAGCTGGAGAAATAAACTTATTTCCCCACAAATTCAACTTAGCTGCAGCTTTATCAATTAAAAAACTGAAATCAGATTTGACAAGTCTTCTTAAGACAATTTTAATACCAAGAAAATCCAGCTCCTTTACAACTTTAAAGTTTAACAATCTGGATAAAAGTTTGGCCGAGCTCTTAGAAATGGCTTTACAGAAAAGCAAAGAGGATTTGGTCGAATTAACTACTTTCCCAGTCCACTTACAGTAGTTATTCAAAATTGCATTTATAGTCTTCAAACCACTTTTGTTAGCCTTTGAAAAAATAATATCGTCTGCATACATAAGATGAGAGATCAAAGGAGCAGTAGGAGCGATTTTCATACCAATATTACCTCCTTTTCTAGAGAATTCTTCAGAAAGAAATTGGGAGCACATGATAAAGAGGTAAGGAGAAAGTGGACATCCTTGTCTAAATCCACATTTAGACTCAATCTAATTTGAGTATTTTCCATTGATCAATATAGAAAAATGTGGATTCATAACACATTCCATAATAAGATATGAAATTTTTTTTGGAAATCCAAACCAATGAAGCACTTGATTGAGAGTAGGGCAGCACATGCTATCATATGCTTGCTCCATATCAACTTTAATAGAAACAAACCCCTTTTTAGATTTGGATAATCTAAATTTGTGAAATAATTCTTGTGCAAGAAGGATTTGATCCGACATAAGTCCCCATTTTACAAAAGCATATTGCACCTCTGATATAATCTTTGGAAATAGATTACTCATTCTATTTAAAAGCTTGCTGGCCACAATTTTATAAATTGTATTACAAAGACTAATGGGCCTATAATTAGAAGGTAATAAAGGATTTTTTACCTTAGGAATGAGCACCACATTAGTTTCTTTCCAATCCATGCACAGAACCATTTTTGAAGAAAACATTAATGGCATTCCACAAATCATTATGAATAATGTGCCAATAACCTTTTATGAAGGAATAAGTAATTCCATCTCTTCCTGGGGCTTTATTTGAACCCAATTTCTTGACAACTGCTACCAATTCTTCTTTTGAGAATTCTCTGTGAAGTAATATAAAATCAGCAGCATCAATAGTATTTGAACAAGGTGGCCAATTATTCAAGGAGCAAACTCTACTTCTCCATTTGTTTTTGAAGAAATTCAAAAACACCTCATTAATTTCAGCCTGATTTTCAATCAACAAACCCGTTTCATCTTTAACATGGTTTATCCAATTAGTATTTTTTCTAGCTGTAGCAGAAGCATGAAAAAATTTTGAATTACTATCACCATCTTTGAGCCATTGCATTTTGGATCTTTGTTTCCACCATATGCATAGACGTCCAAGAGTTGCATTCAACTCCCGAACCTTGGATCTTAACAGAGCAATTTTCAGATAAGAAAAAACTTCAGCAAAAGATTCCTCTTCTTGGAGTTCTAGAATTTCCTTTTTTAAACAAATTTTCAGCTCAGACAAGCTTTTATGTTTGGCTTTGTTCCAAAAAAATAGAGCTTTTAAGGAACGTTTGAATTTATTGCAAGGTTTAAAATTGCACAACTGGGTATTGAGGCGTTTTTTGTTCGTGAGGCGAGGCGTAAGCATTAAAGCGTTTTGAGGCATAAGCCTCAAAGTCAAAAAATTGCGTTAAGTCAAAATAAATGTTAAAAATGATTTTTTATATAATACTGAATTAATATGTTAAAGGACGACATGTTACCTTTCTTTATTGAATTGTTAAGTAACAAATTAACATACATATAAAATAAAAAATGGCACAAGACATAAAATGACAAGTGATAAATTACATAAAATAGAATTACAATTCAAATATTATAAAGGCAAAGTAATATTAAATATATAAATGACATAAAAGTATCATATAATAGAAAGTTAAACTCCAAATTCATTCTTTCTCAGTTCTCTACTCATCCACATTAAATTCCTCAAAAAAAAAAAAATAGTTGACATATACTTAGATTTCATCTGCACTATCATCACTAAAGAGGTTTTTACTTGAGTCGTCATCATAACAACAAATTGGTCTCGCCCCTCTCTCATCTTATGGAGCGCAATGTCTCCCAATTTGCTTCTTTGTTTATTTAAGTCAACTTCCTCTTTCATAAATATTTTTTATTAAGATAAAGATGAGATTAATACTCTTAAAATTCTAGAGGAAGTGATAGTGGCGTGCAAGTTTCAAGTGATCCCTGGTGGCTATGACAATCCTAACTATGGAGAAAACGGAGTTCAAGGCAGTCAAAAGGAAGTTATTGCAGCTTGGGGGTGCATTAAAGCGCGATTTTTTTTGGGCTTTAATTTAGGATTTAAATATGTTTTAATAAAAAAAAGGGTGAGGCGTAAGCCTCATGTCAGCGAGGTGTGGCGTGCCTCAAGGCAGGCCTCAGCCAAACTGAGGCGTAAGCCTCATAAAAGAAGTTTGAGGTGTAAGACTCAATGCGTTTTTCATTGGAATTGCGCTGAGGCGGGCCTCAAGGCGAGCCACATATTACGCAATTTTAAACAATGATTTATTGTTCAAAATTGTGTCTGCATTACCACCCGATGGTTTATTCCAAGCAAACCAAATAACTGAGTGAGAGGCTGGATATGATAACCAGGTGTCTTCAAATTTCAGATTACAGTTTTTATGAGTAATTGGAGAAGATATCCTTAACAAAACAGGACAGTGATCAGATGCAATACGTGCAAGATGTTTTACCACCGCAGCATTCAACAAATTTAAAGCTTTGCAGTTAAGAATGCAACAATCTAATTTTTCTAATATTCGTGCTTTACCAGATTTGTTGTAACACCACGTATAGTTTGTACCAATAAATCTAGTGTCATGAAAGTCACATTCCCTCATAAATGAAAGCATGTCTTGAGCTCCTTATGAGAAAAAAAAAATTTTACCTCCTTTTTTTTCATCTTGAGATAATATGCAATTGAAGTCACCTCCCATAACCATAGGAAGCTTAGAAGATTTGAATTTCTCCAAACTATTCCAAAGAAATCTTCTCTCAGAACTATCCGTGCTCCCATATATAGTTGCAATGATCCAAGATGTTTTGTTTTCAATGTTCAGTTCTCCCAATACAAACTGATTAGAAGTTTCCATAACATAAAAACTAGCCAAATCGGATCTCCAACATATCATAATGCCACTTGATAAACCATTGGATGGAAATAAGTAAAAATCCCACATAACTCCTATGAATCTTTTAAACTCCAGAGAATCAATAGAAGAAATTTTAGTCTCAAGAAGACCAACAAAAATAGCATCATTCTCTTTTATAATTTCCTTCAAATAACAGGAGGCCTCAGCTTTTCTAGCCCCCCTACAATTCTAGAATATGAATGAGCTCATTTTGGATTAGAAGTGGGTAGGGACCCACTACCTTTCCTTTTATTCAATTCACCTTTCCTGGATTTAGAAGTTAAACTGACATTCCCCAATGATTTCAGTTCTTTTTGAAGTTTAAATTTGATCTCACTAGTATCTGGAATCTTGGTTGTAACAGGAGAAGTAGATAATTTATTGCCTTCTTCAATAATTTCCTTCTTATTAGAATCTGTGTTCACATTAATCTCTGGATCATCTGTAATGATTTCCAATTCCAGCTGTCTTTCTTCATTTTCAATTAAATAATTTTTTTGATTAGAAAATTCCTCCTCATTCACATTTTGAAGCAATGAGAACCTGTTCTTATTTTCAAGAATAACAGGAGCTTTCATATTTATAAAATTTTCTGCTAAAAGATCAGCAGAAATGTCGACAAAACCTGATTTCATCAAATCAGCTTCCAGATTATTAAGTTCTAATTGCTTTTTAAGATCTGAAATATGATAGGGAATACCTGAGTTCGCAAGTAATCCAGTAGGATTTACTTGAGTTCGCAGGCAACCCTTCCCCTCTGAAATATTTGAAATGGACGGAGATTTATCCTTCTTCAAATCATCCTGAAAACAATCCTGGATGTTGAAATTTCTATTCAAAGAAGAAACAGAATTCTAAATTTCAGAATTATTATGTGATTCAATAATTTCACCTTCTTCTATGGTGGAATGTAACAAAGTTGGAGGCTCATTTCGAAGAGCAATTTTCTGTCTGGGAACATATTTTCCTAAAGTTTTTTTCTTCCTGAATTTTACCTGTATCCAAGGTCCTAATTCATCATGTTCATTGGCATATCCTTCTTTTTGAATCATTTTTTTATCACCACCATTAGCATTGGTAACAACTGAATTTAAAGAAGGACATTTGTTCTTCAAGTGTCCAATTTTACTGCAGTGGTAGCAAAGAGAAGTAATCTTCTCATATTCTACTTTTTGGAATTATCTACCATGTATTCCTTCAATCCAAACACCTCTTGGTAGCTTTTTGTCAAGGTCAATGCGAACACAAACACGAGCATATTCCCTCTTTCCCCATTTAAAAGAATTTCCATCTAGATACAAAGGAACTCCTATCATAGATGCAATTCTATAGATATTCTGCTCATCCCAGCAATGTAGAGGTAAACACGGCATACGAATCAAAATAGGTGCTGTAAGACCTTTAAAAGATTCTTGGGAAAAAGGAGACCATCTATCCACTCCAATAATATTTCCTCCAATATACCAAGGACCTCCTTCTAGAACTTCTTCAACAGCATCAGGATTAGTAAAAGAACAAAGTATCCAATCAAGACCCAAGGTTGTAAGATGAAATTTCTCAAATCTGGAACATTGCCTCCGGAGCTCTTTACAGCAGATCGGAAATGGTATATTGCTACCCAGGACTTTGATAACCAAAGAGTTTCTCAAAACTTGTGAATTAACACTTTCTAGTTCTGGATTCATAATCACAGCAATCCCGTCATCAGTAACGGGAGTTGAACTCAAATTATAATTGAGTTTGATGTGCTGTGTTTTCTTCCAAGCATTAGAAAAAACATTTTTAGGAGCAGAATCAGAAATCTTAGCCAAAACCTTATCACCAATAATAGCTTGCATAAAATTCTTCACAGGGAAATTAGTGCAAGATCAAATGATTGCTTTTCATTAGAGTGTGAAGAATTGTTAACTTTATTCTGGTTATTCGCATTTATCTCTGGCCACAGATCAGAGATTGCATTTGAACAACTGAATTTATTAACAAAAATCTTCACATCTGATGAAGAAGCTTCCACGTTGTTAGAATTCCAATTTAAAATTGCACTAGATATATTAAGACTCGTAGTAATACACACAGGCTGATCCATAATGCCTTTACCTTTGCCTTCCACAGAAACAACATTCTTCTTCACAGGTGAATCACTTATCTCTCTGATAATTAGCGGTCTTGCAGAAATTTTGGTATGAACGAAATCTTCGATCGAGTGCTGGAACGAATTATCATCTACTCTGATAATCCCATCAGAACCTCCATTCATGTTAGACGCGCCAACCGATGATCGGCGGTCCTCCGTCATCGCCACAATCCGACGACGGAGATTGCAGAAAAAATGGAAAATGGAAATTCAAAAAAACCGACAGTTTTTCTCTCTAGCGGCAGTTTCTCTTTTTTTCTTTTACTAAAAATTTTCTCCTTTAGGTAAGACCAATAAGATTTCATCCCCTCTTATTTAATGAATTCATCCATAGCTTTTTGTAATTGTAGAGGAGCTAGAAAAAGGAGAGCTTCCCTATACATGAAGGAAATTGTCAAAGATTTTGGAGATTTTTTCATTGGTTTGTTGGAAACCAAAATTACTTCTTTTGAAAGAAAGGAAGTGGATCTTCTTATTGGCACAGACTGGAACTTCTATTGTGTTCCGTCAGAAGACTTATCAGAGGGAATTCTTGTGTTATGGAAAGTCAATATAGCTTCATTTCAAATATTAAAATCCTCATCACAATTCATTGTGGGGGATTTGGAGGTTCTCAACAAAGGTACATGGAGGATAGCTTCTATCTATGGAAGCAAGGATGTATATAGAAGGAGATGGCTTTGGGAAAGGCTGGAATTCTTTGCAGATAAGGAACTTCCTATGGTCATAGGAGGTGATTTCAATTGCATCCTTTCAAGTGATGATAAAAGGGGAGGGAAAAGATTCAAACTTTCCCTTGGATCCAAGGAAATGAAGACCTTTTTGCTAACAATGACTTCCATGAAGTTAGATTTGTGAGTCCAAAATTCACTTGGTGCAACAACAAGCTAGGAACGGAACGAATCCTTGAGAGATTGGAGAAGTGTTTTATAAATCCAGCTGCTATTACAGCCTAAAATCACCTTAAGGCATTTGGCACATGTTGCTTCAGATCACTGTCCGATTATCTTGAATCTTATGTTACATCAAGCTAATAAGAGGATAGTAAGGTTTGAGGATGTTTGGGCTCAAAACAACGCTTCTATGGCTGTGGTGAACAAAGTTTGGAAAAAGAATTACAGAGGAAATGCTGCCAACATTTTGAATTGTAAAATGAAAAGCTCTCTAAAGGCCCTATACTATTGGAGCAAAGTCAAAATGCAGAATTTACTCTCTCAAAAAAAGGAACCTCTGATTCAAATTGAAAACCTCCAACTGAAAGAGGCAAATGAAGGAAATCTTTCTATAGAAGAAAGCTGGATGCTGAAATCTAAAGTGGGAGAGCTCAATTCAACTCTTGCCAAGCTTGATACATGGTGGAAACAACATGCAAAGGTGAAATGGATGGTGGAGGGTGACCGGAATTCTAAATTCTTTCAAACATTTGCTTCATCTAGAAGAAATTCAAACATTATCTCAAAGATTATGAATGAAGTTGGAGAAGTGGTGGAGGAACAAACGCTTATTGAAAATGTTTTTATAAAACATTTTCAGGAAAAATGGAAATACCGTACCTGCATACTAGAGGATTGGCCTTCTTCTTGGAGCTGTCTTGATGAGGAAGATAGAAGATTTTTAAGCAAAGCCTTCACAATTGAAGAGATGGAATTTGTTATCAAACAAAGTGGTAATAATATCTCACCAGGTAATGATGGCATCACTTTTTCTTTCTTTAAAGCTTATTGGGAGATTATCAAACTTGATTTATGGAATGCCTTAAAAGATTTCTTTGTAAATTCCAAAATGGATACTAAATGGAAGGAAACGACTGTAGTTCTAATTCCAAAAATCAGTAATCCTTTAACTCCTTCTTACTATAGACCAATTAGTTTATGCAATTCGGTCTATAAATTGGTGGCTAAAATCCTCATGAATAGAATGGCTCCTTACATCTCTAAATTGATCACAAATGAACAAGTAGCTTTTATCAAAGGAAGATCTCTTACAGACCATGTATTGATAGCCCAAGAAGTGAAGCATAAATTAAGGAATTCCAAATCTACAAAAGGTTTTGTTTCCTTCAAAATTGATATGGAGCAAGCCTATGATTCTATGGGTGGATTAACATTGGAAAAAGCTTTGTATTATTTCGATTTTTCATAATTTTATTCTAAACTGATTTTAAATTGTATTCAAAGATCCAATTTCTCAATTTCAATAAATGGTAGTTTATCAAATTGGATAGAAGGACAATGTGGCTTTAGACAAGGATGTCCCTTGTCTCCATATCTCTTCATCCTATGTGCTCAATTGCTTTCTAATGCTTTCAAACAAAGAGGTGACTCATTGGGAGTTCGGATTTCTTCAAATGGCCCTTCTATTTCTCACTTGTTGTATGCAGATGACGTGATCATCTTTTCGGAAGCTACCTTGAAGGCAACCAAAGAGATTAAATCTATTTTGAGTAATTTCTGCAGTTGGACTGGTTTGTCCATTAACACCAATAAATCTTCTATGATTTTCAGCAAGCATGTAAGAAGAAGGAGAAAGAAATCCATTAACCGAAAGATGGGCTTCAAAACAGTTAATCAATTAACCTATCTTGGAGTAACTCTTGCTTTGAGAAGGTTAGTTAAACAAGACTTCCTTTTTATTGTTGAAAAAGCCTTGAAGATGACTAATATTTGGGAAAGTAAGATGATATCCTTGGCAAGAAAGATTCTTTTATCCAAAACAATTTTGCTTTCCTTCACCACTTTTCATTGTACTAACTCTCTTGTGCCAAAGAGTATTCTTGATGAGGTGGATAAGATTTGTAGGAACTTCATTTGGAACAAAACTAATGGTGGTTACGGATTACATTATGTTAATTAGTTAACTAAGTGTTTACCAACCAAATGGAGAGGTAGAGCTCTTCACTCTTATTCTACTAAAGTTGGCCCCTTGAGATCCAAAATTGCTTGGAAATATATGAATGATAAAGACTCCTTACTTCACAAAGTCTTTTTCCCAAAATATGGAAATCTGCTTGATAGGGTAGATATGAAAAATTCTGGATCTACTTATTGGAAAATCTTGAAGATGGGTGGCAAATCATTAAGGCCATTTATTAGATGGAGGGTGGCCAATGGAAATGACACTAATGTATTCAAAGATATATGGATCTTAGACAAATGTATTAACAAGTGGCCAACGTTTATTACACCTCTAAATGATAGCAGATTTTCTGTTTCCAACCTCTTAGAAAATGGAAGTTGGAACGTGGAGCAAATGAGAAGAATTATGGGTGAAGACCTTGCAATTCTTATTATACAAACCATTGTCCCGGGTGATCAGGAAGGAGATGAAATGGAACTCTTACTGCAGGTCAATGGAAAATCCTTATCATCTATGGTTTTTGAAAATTCGGTAAACCATACTCAATCGGATCTGTACTGGAGTTGGATCAAAAAAGCTAAACCCAATCCGAAGATGGAGACATTTTGGTGGAGGATTTATAATAATGGCTTGCCTCCTAATGATTTCCTTGAACATAGAAGATTGCGAAGGATCAATCTTTGTCCAAGAAGATGTAATGTTGCTGAAAACAGAGATCATTTGACAGCTATGCCATAAGCTGAAGGAAGTTCTTATACAAATCAAGGAATGGGGATTTACTTTCAAAGAATTTGATTCTTTATCTGATTGCAGTAAGCATCTTTCTCTACTAAGTCCCTTTACGATTAATCTTTATTGTACAGTGGTTTACATGACATGGAAGTCCACAAATAATCTTATATATAATGGGAAGGAAGATAGCTCATTGTTTATTGCTTCCACAATAAGCTAGGCTTCAATTTCTGTCCAAGGGATTAGTAAATTCTCGGGTATATGGGATGTCAACCAACTGTCAAGGTTGTCTTATCCTCATTGGCACCCCCCTCCACCCGATTGGCTTAAAGTAAATGTAGATGCTTCACTTCTTTCTACTTATAAAGCAGGCATTGGAGGAGTGTTCCGTAATCACAATGGAAGATTACTTCTAGCATTTGGGAAACCGTACACCCATTGGGATATTTCTTCCTTGGAACTTTTGGCTACTCAATCCATTAAGGAAGTGTTGAAAGATTGGATGTTTAAATACAAAGGAATCATCATAGAAGGTGACAATTATAATGTCATGGAATTCTTGAAGAAGGCCAAACAAAGTGGAGATACAAGGTATGAAGATACTTATCTATTTGGTGAGTTTAATAACGTCATTTTCAATTGTGTTGATATAAGTTGTAACAAATTGGCTGATTTATGTGCAAGCTTTGGTATTATGAGCCATTTTATTTCGGAGGACATTAGTATTAATAAGATTCCTCCTTTATTCATGTTTTTGTTAAAGGAGGAATCTAGTGTTTTTGGCTCAGTAGGAATATAATAATTGCTTTGCTCTTTTTCTTTTTAATGCTATTTGATGCATTTTACTTAAAAAAAAACTACTATTTTTGTGATTTATGCACTTGTTATGACTAATTGACAATTGATCTCCACACAATTTTGCAAAGAAATACCCCACTTCTACACCCTTCTACTATGTAAACTAAATGTTCTAGTGTCTAAGGATTATTATTTTTTTGAGTGCAAAAATCTCAATGAATTATGGGAACTATTAATTCTTTAGAAAAGTTAACACTAACTTTGGTTTTCAGTATATTATTTTTCTCTAGGTTGAGAGATTTGTATATACAAACAACCCATAGGGTCCAATTTGCATGCATCATATATCAAGTCAACTCCATTGTGACAATGCTTATGGGAAATATAATGTTGTGAGACATCAAAAAACAATTGCATGCCTAATGCTCTGTTGCATAGATTTCTTGAACTTAAAATGTGAAATCTATATTCATCCCCACCAACATAAAGGTTATTTAGCCCAAAAGACTCATTCTTCATGATATCAATCAAGCTTATAGTAGTACAAGATTGCTTATTATTCAAACCATCCCAGTGGGTATTTGAGATAGATGAGATCAATAGTATAAGAATCATCACCTATGGATCCAATTTGAAAACCTTTGGCCCATGAACCTTTTAAAATAACACCTCTCTTCATATCTTTAGTATCTCTGATAAAAGGTTCAACTAATTTGACTTGATTCTCTTATCTAACAAAGGAAAACATTGATTGACTGATGATTTGAAAAATCTGTGATTTTGAAAGTGCAACATAAGCATTTTGGTCCCTATTGTCCCCATTGTCACTAGCTATCCTAGATAAGCCATCAGCCAGTGACATTGACTCATTATATTATTTTGTGAGATGCATGAATGATTTAAAACATTTGAATTTGATGATTTGTGTAAAAAGAGTCCTTTTTAGAAAAATATGCAATCATTCATTACAAAATTGAACGACTTCAAACCCTCATGAGCTTTAAATTAATATTCAATTTTTTAAAAAAATTAATTATGTGGGGGGTCCTTTGTACAACAACAACAATATCAAGCCTTTGTCCCACTACATGGGGTCTGCTACATGAATCATTTTTCTTCATTGCCCTATTAAAAGTCAAATTATTGTTTAATCTAATAAAGAAAGATCATTTCTAAAATTTTCTAACCAAGCCTTTTTAGGTCCACCTCTACCTTTCTTAAATCAATTGCCTCTACTTTCCTAATCGGTTCATGAGAAGGTCGCCATTTTATGTGATCAAACCATCTAAGGCGACTCTCTCTAATCTTATCTTCCACTGGCGCTACTCCAACCTTTTCATGTATATGTTCATTTTGTATCCTATCTCTAAGGCTAAAGCCACTCATCCACCCGAGCATCCTCATCTCTGCAACACTTAACTTAGTATTATGCTTCTCTTTTAATGGCCAACATTCGGCACCATAAAGCATTATAGGTCTCACCACCATCTTATAAAATTTTTCCTTAAGATTGAGGGGGATGTTTCTATCAAATAACAAGCCCGATGCATTCCTCCACTTCAACCATTCAACTTAAATTCTACTGAAATATCCCCATCAATTATACCATCACTACAAACAATAGATCCAATATATCTAAAACGTGTACTCTTATTAATGACTTAAACGCCCAAAGTCATAATCCCCTCACTAAGTCTATTACTACTAAAATTACACTCCATATATTTAGTTTTAGATCTACTCGGGAGAAAACCAGTAGACTCTAAGGTTGACCTCCATAATTCAAGTTTACCTTCAACTCCCTCTCTAATCTTATCAACAAGAAGAATATCATCAACAAAAAGCATACACCAAGGTACATCCTCTTGCAAATGTCTAGTGCATAACTAAAGCAAAAAGATATAGGCTTAAGGCTGATCCTTGATGTAATCCAACCGAAATAGAAAAATACTTAGTCAAACCACCTTATGTTTGAACAAAAGTCATAGCTCCTGCACACATATTTTCATGATTTAAACATAAGCATTATTAACTCCTTTCTTTTCAAGAACTCTCCATAGTATATCTCTTAGAACTTTATCATATATTTTCTCTAAATCAATAAATATAATATATAGAACCTCCATATTCTCTCAATATTTCTCCATCAAACCTCTCAATAAATGTATGGCTTCCATAGTAGACCTACCCGGCATGAATCCAAATTAATTTTGAGAAACATTAGTACCACATCGCAATGTATGCTCCATAACTCTCTCTCTCATAGTTTTAAAGTATGACAGATTAACTTAAATCCTCTATATTTCGCACAATCTTGTGCATTACCTTTATTCTTAAAAGTAGGAATTAACACACTCATTCTCCACTCATCTCGTATTTTTTAGTCTTCAAAACAGAATTAAAAATATTAGTAAGCCAAGAAATTCATTCATCTCCTAAGCATTTCCACACCTCTAGGATATCATCAAGTCTAACAGCTTTTCCACACTTCATTTTGTTTAAAGCCTCTCTAACTTCGGTTTTACTAATACGCATATTATTTCTTTTGATTTCTTACATGTATCTTTATATATTTTTCAATTATCATAATCTTTACATCTAAATTAATATTTATAACAAATCTTTTTTATTTTTTATCTTTTCTTGCATATTTGGATTCCACCACCAACAATGTTTACTATTAGAAACTTTTTTCTTTATATTATAAGCACATCTTTTGCAATATTTTTAATATCACTAGACACCTTTTTTCACATAACATTAGCATTCTCATGCACAGACAAAATCTTAAGATCTAAAATCTTACTCTCAAAAATTTTTTTGTAAATATTTTTAAATGCCCCTATCTAATCCTAGAATATCATTTTAATTTATTTTTTTTCTGCTCATTTATCTTAAAGTCCAAAAAAAATAATCGATGTTTGGTACATAAATTTTCATTCAGAATAACATTACAATATCTGCAATAACGATCTAATTTTCTTATAAGAAAATAATCAATCTGAGAATTTCTATAACCATTTTTAAAAGTGATGAGATGCTCATCACTTTTCTTAAATAAGGTATTAGCAATTAAAAAATTATAAGATAAAAAAAAACTAATATAATCTTACCACATTCATCATTTGTCATTCCAAACTCATGGCCACCATGAATACTTTTAAAATCATCTATCTTTCTACCCAACATGTCCATTTAAATCTCCTTTAGTAAAAAATCTATCTTCAAGAGATATTTTTTGTATTAATTTTTCTAAGTCATTCTAAAATTTTAATTTTGAACTCATATCCAAACATACTTGAGAAGCATAAACACTTATATTATTAACAATCTTAGTATCAATAACAATCTTTAAAGCTATAGTTTTATCTTCAATTCTATTAATTTTTATAACATCATCCTTCAAACTCTTATCTAAAATCACACCTACACCATTTCTAGTATGACTCATACCCAGATATTATAGTTTAAATTATAAACTATCAATCTCCTTAGCTTTCTCTCCAACCCATTTAGTTTCCTGAATGCATAGAATATTTATCTTCCTATAAATTATAATATCTAATAACTCCATTAATTTCCATATAAGGGAACCCTTGCCTATTTAATAGTGCACTCAGGTGTCAGTGCAGCGACCCTTACACATTTATCACTGTATTTAGGCTATACAAGATGTCGCTTATAAGGGACGCCCTACCATTAAAACATAATTTTTTAAAGGATTCATGTCATAACTATTTAATAAGTTTTCTGATGGCTATCGACTACCTAACGCAACGCTCCACTTTTCTCATCCAGGACTTGGGACCTAGCAACGACAATGCTTAAAATTTTGATAGCCTCCTGATGTTCCCTCCCTACAAAGAGAAGTTGGGAAGGCACTTGCCTTTCAATCCGCTCATTCGAATCAAAGATACAACGACGTGAGGGTTTCAGGACTATTATTCTCGGCATAGAACTTCGGGTCTTCACTTGCTATGTACCTATCTTTTTTTTTTCTTTTTTTTTTCCTTTTTTTTCTTTTTTTCTTTTGCATCTTCTTGGAAATCCGACAACTTCGCAACACCCACTCCCTGCAAAAGAAGGTTCGGAAGGCACTTGCCTTTCAATCAGTCCAGCTAGAATAAAGATACGATAATGCGAGAGCTTCAGGACAATTATCCCCGACAAAGGTCGTTAGGCTTTCAATTGCTTTATACTTGTTTCCCTCTCTTTATTTTTTTTCTTTCTTTACTTTTTTTTACAAATACTTTACAGTTAAACTCATACCCATGCCCAGTTGTAGAGAAAGTGGTTGGGTCAGTCGATCAGAACCAAGAAGTGAGAAGGGTCATAGACGAGCTGGGTCGATCTAATATAGAGTGGCTAGGGATACCTGCAAATAGAACAGAAGTGTGAATCGTATGTGGCGGGTCAAGCCAGAAAAACGGGTCGAAATCATGGAAATTGACACAGGTTTAAGATGAAATCGGAGGCACAAAGGCGCGCAATTTTCATGCGGTGGGTCGGGCTAAATTGATCGTGCAAATAGCATTCGGAAAGGAGGCATAGGCCTCATGCGGTGGGTCGAGCTAAAGGGGTGGAAGGGACGAAGTCGGGAGAGGGAGAGCGAGCAAGCTTTGGCTGGGTCCTGCTGTTCACCTCATTTTTGGGTGAGGTCAACGATCTAAATAAAAAACCCAAATCTCCATGCTCAAATCATTAAACAACACTTTAAACTTCAAATTCATACCATCACTATGCTTTGGCAGAGTGATCAAAACATTGGCTTCAAAATCATAACTTGACAATCAGCCTTAATTGTCATTTGATCATGTAATCTATCACCTGACAATCACCAAAAAAACTATCAGTTATATGATCATTGTTGATGTAGATAAAGGGGGGGTCAACTCAAGTTGAGTTTTTTTTGTAATTTCTTGCCTGGTGTCTTTTCATATTTCTCCTCTCCTTTTTGTCTTTTGGATGTTTGCTGAATTCATGAGGGCATTAGCTGTTTCGGTTTGAGCTTAAGTAGTTGAAACATTAGTTGTGCAAGCTCATTAATATCTAGTAGAAGTGTAGCTCATTATGAGCTGATGTTTAGTTATAAAATTAATGTTTGGGAGCTAGATTAGATGAGTGGATTTTTTTCTTTCATATTCTTCTTGGTTTGGGGCTGCTGCAGTTTTTTTTCTCTGGAAATTTCCTCTCACGGGCTGCTGCTCTTCGGGTTTGTCGCTGCCTCTTCGGGTGGCTGCCTTCTTTACCGCTCTGGCTCCTCTTTTTGACCGTGAATTAATTCCCTAATTTGCCTCCTGGTTTCCTGTGCTGAAACCGTGGCTTGTGCTGGCTGGTTCCGTGGCTTTATTCATTGGATTTTGGCTGTGTCTCTTGGGATTTCAGCAAGAAAAAACTTATGGCTTTTGGCTTTCCTTTTCTTCAATTTTTGGGGACTGTTTTGGGAGGAATTCCAGGAGTTATTTTCTGTTTTCTATGCAGTTTTTCTACTGCAATTTTTTGTCTTTTAATCTTCTTCTAGGTGTCATTTAACCTTTCATATTCCCTAATATTTGGGTTGTTTGGCTGCCCTTTTTGTGCCTATAAATATTGATGTTTGTGGCTGATTTTAATATGTAATGTTAGTGATTTTTGGAGACAAAACCTGAGAGGTTTTCTTGGAAAAAGCTTGAGAGCTTTGTTCCATTTCTTCTTCTTCTTCTATGGAAATCCTGCGGGCTCTTTCCACCATTCTTCTTGGCTTCTAATCTCTTTCTTCTCTCCATAGTATCCATTCCATTGTATCCTTCTTCTCAAAGTAAGCAATTTTAGGGTGTCATTTTGTTTGTGTCAAAGTTTGAAGCGTCCAAATTGTAAGTGTCTTGCAAAAGTCGTTTGTAAGTCTTGTCTAAGTTGTAATAGTTTTTATATTATGAAGTAAAGTTGTTGTTTTTAGTTTATTTGTCTATTCTATGTCTTTATTTCTTTCTTAGAAAAGTATTTCTTTTTTGTGATAAAAAATTTGGGTCCCTCCCTCTCCCAAATTTTTGATTGCATCAATTGTAAAAACTAAATTACCTTCAGTCACTGATCTTCATTGATCAATTCAAAATTTAAATCAAAATCAAGCCCTAAATCTATCAGTTGATTGTCTCCAGTGATAATCAACTGATCATGTATTCAATCACTGACAATCATTATTAATTGTCAATGATCAGAGCTTTGCAAACTCTAAATCCATCTAAATTATTGAGTAAATTAAATCTAAATCAAATTCATTAATTAAATCCAGTGCAAATCCCAAAATTTAGGTTAGAACCAAACCTAAAACCCCTTGGTCCATAATCTATTTTTTGAGAAATTCTCATTGCCTTGAAACCTGACCAAATAACCTTATAGATTCATGATCAATCCCTTGCATATTGATTAAGCATATCTCTAAGGTCAACTACATAAATTTAAAGGCATTTCAAAATCCCTAACCCTTAAAATTCAAATTATTTTTATAGGCTGCAAAAACTTTAAATATTTAAAGTCAATGTCACTGAATATGGCATCAAGTGATTTTGACCTTAGAAACATTACCAAACACCATGATTATCATCATTAGCATGATGCATTAAACTAACATTGAACCTTGGTTAACCACAAAACCCTAAAATCCTAAATCTTTTAATTTTTTTTTTTCCTTAAACCTCATCAAGCCTCAATCAAACTAAACCTTGCAACCATCTATAAACATAACTAGAATAAGATTTGGAATCCATTGAACCATACCTAAAGCCCTGGTCAACCCTAGCTTAGCCAAGTCAACCTATGTTAACTAAATTGCCCCTTTGTCCTTTAAATTATATTACATGCATGGAGAACCAACCAAACATTGGGACCACATCCATCAAACTCAAAATCACATTTGAAAAGTGTTGAACCCAAATCCAATCTATGGTTAACTCTGGTTAACCAAGTCAACTTAGGTTGACCAAGGGCCCTTTAAGACCTTAAACATGCATTTTGCACCAAATGACTTCACCAAACCTTGGCACAACTTCCAACATGTTCAAAATAACACTTGGAATGAGTCAGATCCACCCTTGACCCTTGGTCAACCCTAGTTGACCAAAATCACCCTATACACGTACAAAATTCATTTCTCAAAATTTTAACCAAATCATTGAATCAAACTTATAGGGATTGTTCATGAGGTCAACATGTAGTTTACGTCTCAGTGTTAAAAAAAAAACATGAGACCCCTAAAAAATTCTAAAATCTTGGGCCCACATGATTTTCCAGATAGAGTTGAACCAACTACTAAAAAAAAAAATTCTTGCTCTAAATCAACACCCTTATCAAAATAAATTATTAAAATTGTTGTAGTAAGTGAGTATTTACCCCATGCACACACCCCAAGAGTTTTAACTCATGGTTCGACCTGGGCCCAAAGTATGGGTTAAACCAAGCCTCCCAAAACCCATTAAATAAAGCTTCAATCCAACCCAACCCAATTGGCATGAGCCAACACATAGTTAGGCTCTAGAAGCTTCATTGCACATGCCCAAACCATCTCATGCCACATGGGCTGCTGATGGGGCAATAACCTCCAAAACAAACTCTCTCCATTAATTGTTTCAAGCCTAACTCCCTCAACAAACACCTTGTGCTTTCAAACTCTCAAGAACCTTCCCTTGACTCCATTGGTTAGTCATTAACTAAAATGGCTACTGGCCTAGCTTAGGTGACAAGATCTAGACCCTCTATTCAAATTTCTCTCGCCTATAAATACCGCCACTTCCCAAGGCCCAAGAGTTGATCAACTTATTTCCACAGCCTCATAGCAAGCCCCTAGTTCTCCCATAGCATCTCCAACCCTTCCATATTTCAAAAATCTCCCAAACCAGCAAGAGGGAGAAAGAAAAAGAGAAAGAATAATTCAAATCCATCTCTTGATCCAACCATCATCAGCTCTTGAAGTATCCTAGGAAATTGAAGAGGGTCTCTCAAGCTTTACCCCAAGACCAAGATCAAGAATATACAACTACAGTTTAGGAAGTTATCTTGATTTGAAGTTTTTTATCAAACTCAAATTTCTCCTAAGTTTTCAATGCATCGAGCCTTGAAACTCCATGGGTTGAAAGATTAGAATGTCATGATCCTATGTTTCAAATTTCATCAAATTTGAATGGTTGGATAAAAAGTTATAAGTATTTGAAAATTTTAGTTCATTCTGAACTAAATTGACTCTGGATTGACAAGAGTCATTTGATCATGCATTCAGCGCTATCGAATGACCCGTAATGGGCTAGTTCACCCAAACAAAACTATGTGCCAGTTGAGGGTTTCAAACCATTATCGATCGAAACTGCGGGAGGCTACATGGCGCGATCTTGGCCATCCATCCCATGCGGTCTGATTTTAATCGTCGAATCGAAAGATCTGACGTGGATAACTGAAACCACATTGCAAGATTTCATTCCAACGCGTTTCTCGACA
Organism: Dendrobium catenatum; assembly: GCF_001605985.2. Taxonomy (NCBI): domain Eukaryota; kingdom Viridiplantae; phylum Streptophyta; class Magnoliopsida; order Asparagales; family Orchidaceae; genus Dendrobium; species Dendrobium catenatum. Next base: position 9,794,350 of record NW_021319315.1, read on the forward strand.
TACATCAGATCCAGAAATGGTGACGCTGCCTTTTTAAATAATAAAAATGAATTTAAAATTCATTTAAATGCCTATAACTTCCAAAAATCATAGAATTTTATTTTTTATCTAGATTGAGCGTTCTTAAGCTTATTGAAAAGCTCATGAGCTCTATTATTTTCTAAAAATAATGTAAAACAATTTTGATCATTGAATTTTGATAAAATATAATTGATTGATCTCATATTTTCTTGAATTTCTCAAGATTCAATAGTCAAATTGATCTCAAATTTGAATGGCATATATTAGGGTGTATCCTTGACCAACCCTAATTTTCATGGATCTTGATTTGATTAATTTTTTTGTGATTTAAATTTTTAAGTTTGTGGGTTCATTTTGGACCCACAACTTTGAAAATTCATAAATATTCATGCACATAGAATTCTATTCTCATTTTTCTATGATGTTTTTACATGTATGTCAGGGTTAGTTTGCCACTAATTTCACCCAAATCCAATAAGTGTAGCTCCTAAAAAAATGACCAAAGCTATAGATATAGTTAAAATTGGTGATTGATTTTTCAACCTAAAAAGGCTATGTTGAGCCTAAATTCAGTGAGTTTGAAACACATGAATGCATGTACCTATGTTTCGAATTTCACTATATTTGGACGTAATTTGGTATGTCATTTAGTGAAATTAAGATTCATGTATAAAATTGACTCAGGGACATTGAAAATTCATAATAAATTAATTTTAAATCCAAAAATTACAAATAATATATCAAAATTCTTAGAATTAAAATCACAATAGAGGAAAAATAAAAGTCCTATCAGATTCAACAAATATTAAAATTTATTTCAGAAATCAAGAAATTTATTTATTTATTTTAAATAAATATTTATAAATATATAAAAAAATATAAAAATAATTTTAAACACCTGAAATCATCCCCATAAGTCATTTTTTATATTTGCAAAAGATTGCAAGAGGTTTGGAGTTGATTTGGTAAAAAAATAAAAAATTCTCCTAATTAAATAATTAAATAAATACAAAAATATATCAAACTTCAATAATTTATAACTAATTACACAAAACTACAAATTCAATAAACTCAAAGGCATTGGACTATCTTTGGTCTAGTATTTATGAAAAATATAAAAATTCAAAATTCATTGTAAATCAAAAAGTCAACATTTAAGTTAAATTAGTTTATAAAATGCAATATACTTGTAAAATTCATAACTAATTCCAAACTTAATAAATTCAAAAGCATTGAACTCGTCTATGGGTCTAGTACAACAACATCAAGACTTTAGCCCACTACGTGGGGTCAACAATCTATGAATCTAGTATTTATGAAAAATATAAAAACTTCATAAATCAATATAAATCAAAAAGTCAAGTAATAGACCCTACTTTTAATGCATTAAAATATGAAAAATAAATATATCATTAAAACTTCAATAAATCAACAATTCAACGAAATTAAATTAATAAACAACTTTAAATAAATAACAAAAATTCATGTCAATGAAGTTTTTAGGTTGTACTACCTCGAACTGTTGAGCTATATATCCAAAGAAGACTTTGGGCCCTCATGCTCGTTGTGACAATGTCATGAATAAATTTGACATAATATAAATACTAAAATATAAACCTAAATAAATCAATAAATAATAAATTGAAGTCAAATAAAAATCATTAATAAAACATATAGACTATGCAGTTTTTCATACCGTTATTCTTAGTTTCTTTTAGGAGGGCAAAGGTGTATTGAATTGAGAAACTTTAAGGACCAAGATATATAATTAAAATAAAAGACTCAATGCTATCAATCTACCTCATTCTTGGAGGATTGGTAGCATTACATTTTTTAGTTTAAGGCATACTGATCAACAGCTTCAGGCACTTAGAATTTTGTTGGACAATATGTTTTTTAAAACCTAAAGTTAAATAATTTCAACAAATCAAAACATCTGTAAAAAAATTAAAACCACTAAATCATTAAAACCTAAATTCAAAGCATCCTTTAAAAACCTAAAACAAAAAAATTCAATTATAAACAATTTTAAATTAATAAAACCTAGAAACTATCCATGCCACACGAACTTTTTACACATACTTAGATGGTTTGCTAGGATAAACAACTCTAGCCTAGGCTAGGCCGGTTGTTTGATTTACTTGCTAGGTGTTTTGCATGGAGAGTGTCTTACGTATATTTCTTTATTTTCAGCAAATCTAGATGTCATACATTTTAAATTCTTGATTGTGCACTTAGGCTTTTTAAATAAAATAAAATTTAGTTGGATAAATTAAATAAGATAAAATTTAGAGTTCTTAGTGAATCTTCTCACTAGTATCATTTGAAATTAAAATTAAAATTACTCATCTTAAGTCAAAAATTTTAAAGTGTGATTCATCTTTTGACTTCTTAGGATAGAACTCAGTCTATCATGTATTACATCTAGGGCGATTAATTGTACATTAGAATTGTTAGCAAGCAACTCACTCTAAGAAAGTATAAGTCCAGATTGTAAACACCTCTTCAGTCTTTGCACATTTATATTCATTTTTTTTTAATTAAAAGTCTAATCTAAATTCCGAGGACAACTAGAGAATTTATAATCTAAAACTTATATTTTAAATCTTATTAGCCCAAATATTTCTTTAGATCTATGTCTTTGAAAATCTTAAAGTCTTCATTTTAATCGGGAGTATTCTCATAGGAGATGTAATTTAACTATAAGGGCTTAGCTTTATAAGGAGTCTACAACCCAAAATAAAATAAACTTTATCTTAATTTTTTTCTAAGGTAGGGGAAGGATTTATGGAACATAGACCTTATCTTTAAACAATGAATTAATTTCAAAATTGAAAATGATATGTGGATGCTTCTTTTATCCTTTGGGGCTAATTGATTATTCCCTATGTAGTGTTCAATCATGAACGGAAACTTTCGCTTCTTAAATCGATAATGAACTATTAGTTTATCCTTAGGGATGGTATAATACCAATCTATGCATATTAGACTAAACTCAAAATATAAATTTCAAGCAAATTTTGTGTGGCATTTGCACTTGAATGTTAAATTAAATTTGTCCACACCTGCGTGCTTGAGTGAGAACAAACTGAGTCGAGAGCGTAACACATGCGTTTAAGAGAGACGAGAAGGAGATCGGGGCGCTCGAGCTAGGGTTTTGCATGCGGCAGAGAAAGATCGAGCGAGAGGGGGAGGACTCCTGTAATATCCAAAGACCCAACTTTGGTATGTGCTTATATTTTTGTGAAAAGTTCTGTGAAGTAACTATTTATTTAAAATAAAAGGATTCGTTATATGGTAGAATTAATATAATTAACTGAGTTTAAATTAACAGCCGAATAGATGCCTTCGGGAGGAGACTTTTGGAAGTCGGTTGAAGAGTGGGACCCACTCCTCTATCCTTATCCTGTAATAGTTTCATGGGAATGCTGCTGTTTTTGTTAAAGCAATGCAGAGAAATTCTGTAGAAAGAGGCGGAGAAGTCCTATAGCAGAAGTGGAGAAGTTCTATAGCAAGAGGCAGTGAAAGACTACAGCATATTGCGGACAAAGTGCTGAGTTTAACAGTGAATTCCTGTAGAAAAATTCATTGGATTAACTGAGAAGATCTCGGCCTGAAGCAGGATTTACTATTCCTTGGTTCGGCCCAGTGAATTTCTTCAGAAATTGGGGTGGCTGGAGACTGCGGTAGAAGAACAATTTAGTGAAAAACTGTAGCAATTAACAATGAAGAAAATTCAGAGATATCAGTAAAGGTATTTGAAGTGTTTTGGTAAATTCAATTTAGAAATTTTATCAAAGATTGAGAATGATGAATTGATGGAATTATAATTATAGTTTATTGTGAGCATAAGATCTGAAGAATATATGTGAAGTAAGAATCAAAGGAAAATCAAAGGAAGAAATCAAGGTATGTACATTAGTTTCTTTAAATTGTTTTTAAAGAAAGTTTTCAAGAAGTGTATATCAATCGTAATTGTAGGATTAATCAGATTTATGCAGAAAGAAAGTTTTGAGATAGTTTATCAAAGGAGAAGATTACATGGTGTAGAATTAGGAAAGGAAATTCATCAGGAAAGTAAGTAAAGCAAAGATTAATATTTAAATAAACTTATATGTTATTTTCATTTGTTTTGATTTAGAATGTTTTCTTCATACCTTTAAATATGACATGATGTTTATATCTTTGTTATGATATAATTCCAAGTCAATGTTTTGTAAGGTCATTAGAGAGTTTTCTAAGGTGATCTTTTTTGAAAAACTTATGTATATTAGACTTACACAAGATATGTCATGAATGACAATGAAGACTGATATATCTTTCTTGAAAAACTTATGTATATTAGCCTTACACAAGATATGTCATGAATGACAGTGAAGACTGATATGATATGAATTATGAAAGAATGTTGAATACTAAATTAATGTAAAGTTTGGCTATGAATAATGTATACCTTATCATTGTAGTTGGGACAAAAGGGTTCCCATATCAGAACTACATGATAAGTGGGGCAAAAGGGACCCCAGAGAATTATGAAGCCTGCATAGCAGTTGGGGCAAAAGGAACCTCTATATAATTCAATGGCAATAATGCTAGGTTTATCTGGGCTCCATTGAATAATGTTATAAAAAATATAGCCAAATCTTTCACATAAAATTTATATTCAACAAAGATTCAAAAGATAGCAAAGCATAATATTGATCAAGACTTATAATGTTTCAATAATAATTTTCAAAGTTGTAATTATTCATGTTATATTATTTTAATTGCTAATTAATCCTGCATTATTTGCTGAGCCTCATAGCTCACCAGAACTTTCTTCTGGCTGTTGTTACAGGAAAGGGAAAAGAGAAGATTGACGCAAGCTAATTTATGCAAGTGTTTCTTCTTTTTATGTTAGGTTACCTTTTGTTAGTAAGTTTAATTTTCAAGGTATGAAAGCAAATTAGACATGTATTACTTTGAAATTATTTGATTTTCCTTAGTGGCTATGTACTGGGTTTTGGATGAAACTTGGAAATTGGTGCATGCTTCCTTTATAGTATTATATGAAGTTTATATGATCTTTTATATGAAGTCTTAATGTAATGAAATCATAATGAGATGTTTAGTGATGGAAATGTATGTTTATTCTTGTTACACTCTACCTTACTGTTAAGGGGTACTGTGGGGTGTTACAACTCCTTACATACGAATCAACCGAGAGAGCGAGAGAGAGTGCAGTTCCGTGGTGAGAGTCAAATGAGAAGGAGAGAGCGAGCTGGGAGGATTTTCTACCATGAGTGGGAGTTACGTTAGTTATGAGGGTTTTGTCCCCATCTATTTCACCATTACTCTAAACAATAGACCCAATATATCTAAAATATGTACTCTTATTAATGACTTGATTACCCAAAGTCAAAATCCCCCCACTGGATCTATTACTACTAAAATTATACTCTATATATTTAATTTTAGATCTACTCAAACAAAAACATTTAGCCTCTTAGATTAACCTCCATAATTCAAGTTTACCTTCAACTCCTTCTCTAGTCTTATCAATAAGAAGAATATAATTAGCAAAAAAAATACACTAGGGTACAACCTCTTGCAAATGTCTAGTAAGAACATCCATGACTTAAAAAAAATGATATGAGCTTACGGTTGATCCTTGATGTAATCCAACTGAAATAGGAAAATACTTATTCAAACCACCTTGTGTTCGAACACAAGTAACAGCTCCTGCATATATATCCTTAACGACTTGAATATAATCATTATTAATCCCTTTCATTTCTAGAACTCTTTATATCACTTGTCTAACTTTATCATATCTTTTATCTAAACCAATAGATATCATATGTAAATCCTCCTTATTCTGTCTATATGTCTCCATTAAATCTCTCAACAAATGTATAGCTTCCATAGTAAATCTACCCAGCATGAATCCAAATTGATTTTTAGAAACATTAGTATCACGTCGTGTAACATATGCTTAATAAGTCTCTCCCAAAATTTTAAAGTATGACACATTAACTTAATTCCTCTATAATTTACACACACTTGAATAATGATCATGAAAATCTCCTATTACCCTTCAGAAGGCACATAAACAACGTATAACTTCTTCGGAGTGAGTAGATTTGATTCATTCGATTAGTAATTGATCCTTCACAAACCAATCTTAGAATGTAAGATTTATGACGAGGTCTTCTTGAAGCGCTGATAAGGGTCAATCATCATATCCCAAGATCCTTTATCTAGCAATAAAAAGCTATATGAAACTAACCCATAAAGAATAGTTATTGCTGGTCAACTTGATTTAAGAACGCAAAGCGCAACATGACTATATACAAAAATTTATTGAAGGGAGCAAAGTCATGGCAATTGATGGCAGACAGAATTATGGTAAGCAGATTGAACAAATCAAAGAAAAGAAAACGGAATTCCAAGTAAGAATGAGTAGAAATATAAAGTAATTCAACTCCGATACCCTGAAAATAATGGTATTACAAGAAAGAAGAGTTGGTATTATTCTGAGACTGATGAATGTCGTTGGACAGGATACACTGAAATACAAAGGAAAACAAGAAGAGAAATTATCACTTCACTATTCCATGATTTGAATCATGATAGGTACAAATATTCATACCATTGATAGCTTTTTAACTAGAAGCATGTATCCAAATATGTAAATGAATCAATAATATACATATATGCATTTAAATCTAATATTAATATAAGTTATTCTAGATTTATTTGAAATAAAGATAGATATTCTCATGATCATTTATCAAGAGCTCACTTAATCAAGAGGATCTATAATTCGATTCAATCACTCTTTAGCTTTGTTAAACAATGATAGAATGTGGCCAAGACCCATTGGCGCCACAAACTGCATATACCACTTGATCCCAACAAAGCGATTAGTTTTAATATCATTTGCTAGGGATTGTGAATTAAAGGTGGCAAGAATTTAGATAGATATATCAGAGGTCAAATCTGTATTTAATCGAAAAGCAAAAGCCAATGGAATAGGACCAACCAGGGTATTCTATACAAACATAGTTTTCTACAACCCGATGGATCTGAACAAATACTCTTGCATGCCTTAACAAATAAAGCATAACTATGCATGAAAAAGAAAACTAGCATCATGATTATGTGTATCCTTCCTCCAAAATTAATTGCTAACACAACTTATGGGATAATCAAAATCTAAAGGGGCTCTTTCACTGCCATTAGGCACATGATCTGCTAGCAACTAAACATGATGCTATCTATTGAATCAAGTACCAGTAAGAACACCAAATTATAGAGAGGAAGGGACAAGATAAAGTAAAGGAAGATCGTAAAGCTAACATTCCCTTCCATTTCCAACAGCAAAAACCAGCATTATTATCCAGCTATTCCCCTTACTGCCACCAATATCAGTGTGGAGAACCGAAGCTACCGAAGTTGACAAGGGTTTATATACTCAGGAGTACTTTGTTTGATAAAAACTTTTGGTAATTTAAATTTGAGCTTGGCAAAGCCATTGGGCTAAGGTCGTTTGTATAAAAAAATAAAATAAAATAAAAGAGAAGAAAATACTATTCATCAGAAATTAACTTTCTTGAAATGTCAATATGAGTTCCCTTCAATTTTGCCCAGAAATTTAATAACTGAATATGAAAATAAATTCTATACAAGGTTAATTTCATAAGATACGTGGAAGTTCCATAAATCAACACTTCTGCGTTCTGTTATCAGCACTCCTGGAATCTCGTCAAATTATATCCAAGAATGACATCATAAAAATACGAAATGCTTAAAAAACCACGAATGGGGCAAAAAATAAAGAGACAGAAAGTACATAAGATAAAATTTCTACAACAGAACACGAAAATCACATTACATATTAACTCTTCTTGGCCATCCTAGAGGTGCAGCCAGTAGAGCATCTCCTTATTAACTTGTTTTCTAGTTTGTCAATTTTCAGTCCTTTTGTTGGGTTTATTCATTTTAAAACGTTTTAATTTTTTATAAAAAGGAAGATAATTGTTTATCCATAAGCTGAATGAGCAAAACCCATCTAATATACACATGAAATTTCATAAAAAACAGAAAGCTCAGATTTCATACAAGACTTATTATTTACATCAATCTATATGCACAAGTAATAATTACGTGAATAGATTAATTTGCAGAAAAGAACATCAGATCTTATGAAAGAGAAAGAAAGCATCAAACATTTGAGCAATACAAGCCAAAACAAAGGAATTCAATGCCAATGATTTGGTGACAAAATCAATACCATGCAACCAATAGGTATATGCACATAGTATGAAAAATATTGATACATAGTATTCAGCAATCAGAATATAATCAGTATACTCAAGGAACATGTCGTACTCATTAGAATATGTTTAAAACTTCATACAATACTTAGTAGGAACAAATGAAGCTGACTCAAATAATTCAAAAAGTTGGCCCTAAAAAGTTGGGAAACATCTGCTGATGATGATTATATGAGAGCATCTCCATTTTACTGTAACCACGAATATACAAAAAATGTCCAGAAATTACCTATAATCTCCTCATTTACAAAAACATGAACAGCATGGCCTTTTGACTCAACCATGAGAATGGGTTGAGTCCCATTATTCAAAAACTTTTCACCTTCATCCACATGAAATCTGTAAAATCCAATAAATGTCTTCAAGACATGTCATCAACATGATGTAGTGAACAGAAATTTCATTCATTTTTGTTACTTTGGCTTGAACATCAAGGATCAAATGAACATTACGTAAGACTCTTTAGCTTACAGCATGCTTGAATAAAAAAAAAAAAACAAGCAATCTAAAGCTGAAATTTTCAAATCCATCCTTTTCCAAGACCAACATGTCAAACCCAACTTGGATAGACACGCATCTATATTTTTTTTTTTTAAATTACAACAACAAGAATGAAATGTGTACACAAGCTTTAGATTGACATGAGATACATTGAGAAAAAATTTTTTGTTATCTCTAGGGATTGAAATGTGTACATAAGGAAAACCTATAAGAATAACAAAAATTACACAAAAAATATTAGAGATAACATGAAAGCCTGTTATATTAAATCCCTAGAAAATCTCTAAAATAACTCATTTGAATCTCCTTAATTGTAACATCATAAAAGAGGGGAGTGACGAAACTTTTTTTTATCCAAGCCACATCTTGTAAATCAAATTTGAAACAAACTACATGAGATACATTGAGAAACTGATGGAAAAAAAATAGAACCAAAGCAAAAGCCAAAATGGAAGTTATAGAGCCATCTAGAGTCAAAGAAAGTGAATGAGCACAATGTTTAATGTTAAGCTAACAAAAATCATAAAACTTACGTTAAATTTATGAAATAAATTCCTAGATAGCACAAATGCACACAGCAACACATATTTAAATGGATTTCAAAAAACAATAGATTTGCATGCTCAAAATCAAGTCAAATTAGTTCAATCCAAGTAAACAAAGAATAGAATAAGTATAACCATGATCCAATCTCGAGCTACTAAACATCAATTAGATTCTACCTTAACATTTCAACTTCCTGGGAAGTTACTTACAGTATGTTCAATGGTTCTGGATTTGCAGCCCTTTTAATAGAAAGAAAGTACAATATTTATGATGTAGAACTAGAATGTATGAGAAATTATGCAATATTAAAATCACACGCCTGTTGAATTTGGGCAATAATAATTATGTTAGCTTCTTGTGACTTGAAAAAAAAGTTAGAACATTAGAACGATGATTAAAGCTTAGGTCAAACTACATGTAAAAGTTTAGAAACACGAATAATCAATTCTAATAAAGAGTAGCAAGCATGGGGGAGTTTCAATAGCAATCCCTAAATTAACAATAACAATAGCTACTAGTTGGGTCCCTCACTCAACTCTTTTAATGATTGGTAAAACGGAGAAAGCATTGCATGATCTTTGTGATGCCAAAAGTTAAGGTAAGTCTTAGAAAGGAAAAAGATTTGGAGGAAAGATTTACCTTGATCAAGATTTGGAAACGATCTGCCATTGCACGGAGGTTAGTTGTTCGTAGATAACTTCAGCGAGGGTGAAGACGATCCTCTGTACGTATTCCTCTACGGTTTGGTCAATTTCCAGATTGATGTCGAAGAACGGAGAGTTAAGAATATCAACTTGACCTTGATCACAGTAACAAATCCGTGATCAAGTTTTGGATCCGCCATGCATGGGTAGAAGAGTTTATCAAAGTATTAGAGAGGAAGTAGTGTTGCTTCTTCTCTCCTTTCTTCCTTGGGTGACGGATCAAACCAAGTACAATGATCGGGAGATGAGTGGGTGGTCGGCCAAGACTAGAACGAGGAGTTCTTTCACAAAATCTTAAATTGAATTTCAGATTTGAGTAGGAGGGAATTAGGGTTTTGAATTTTGAATTTCAAGGGGAGGGAAAAGAAAAACACTCCTTATTGAGAGAATTGATTGAAACTCCAAGAGGGAGGAATTTAATGTGGAAAAGAGAGAGGGAAGGGGGGAGGGGCCAGAGGCATGCTTAGGTTTAGTGGGGATTGGGGAAGGTGATTTAAAGCTTTCCATATCAAGACTCTTAAATAGGGAATAATTGATTTTAATCAAATCCAATTTTAAATTTAATTAGACTTGATTTAAGTAACTTTCCTTAAATAAACCATAATATTTTAAGAAATAATTTCAAATTCAAATTGATTGGGAACTAAAATAAATGACTTTCCTAATTCAAGTTATTGAATAAATGGAAAGTACTAAATAGGGATTTGAATTTTGGAGGCAAGGAAAAGGGGGATAAGGCCGGTGGCTAGGGTTAGATTAGGGTTATGCCATTGGTTTGGAGGAGGAAGGGAACCTTGAAGCCAACGGTTTGGAGAGGTGAGGAGACGCCTTATGGCCAGTGGCATGGAGGTGGAAGATGGGGTGGCTGGCCGGCCGAGAGAGGGAGGGAGATAGGGCCGACGGTTTCTGGAGAGGGAGGGGAGGAAGGGGAATGAGATGGTCGACCACAAATCCGGACGCTTCCTACAGTTGGTGGGTATTGCGATGCCCTCACCAAGGGCCTTCAATCTATCCAAGAACTCTCAAGCTCTCCCAAAACACACAAGTGCAGAATTTCTTATAATAATATTCATTACCCTCAAAAGATGAGGTGGTGGCTTTTAAATAGCCTCATACAATGAAAGGAAATAAAAAAAAAAGACCATCATGCGCTTAGGGCTTATATATGACTATTCCCTCAAGTGAGGGTATAAATGGAAAATGCAATAATAAACTCAAATACATATAATACTAAAAAATATATCAGTGTGATCATGGTTGTAGAACGTCGGCCCCGCCTCTGATAAACTATTTAAGGTCGAATGTCCTCATCAATTTAGGAAAAGGTAAATAGAAACAAAAAGCATTACAAAGGCACAAAAAACTTTATAAGAACATTGCTTAAAACATGTATTCCGTATAGTATAAGTTAACCACAATTTCAATGTTACTTGAAATGAAAAATATCCATCTTGTAAAATTCATTGCTACCGCAATTTAACAATCAATTTGGAGATAGAATGCAGTACATAATTGTTAATTTACACATTTAATGAAACTACAATGAATAGGATACTTTCTGAAACTTATGAGCCATTTAAGCCCAATTAAAGCTTATTTATATGAATTTAAAATTATTAAATCATCTAAAACATTAGCATACTATTCGCACTTATTAACAGTACAATAGAAAAGAAAATCACTACTTTGCTCTCATGTAAGTTCTGCATATATATTTTATCACGTACTTCCAAGGGAAAAGTGTGCAAGGGTGATGCAAGCAAAAGTAAGCAAAAAAAATTAGGAGACCCCTAATTTTTTTGCTAGAAAAATATGACCTTACTAGGATAAAGATATTACAAGAAATAGACAAAATACAACTTTACTATTATAAAAGGACTTACAAACGACACATACTAATGACGCATACAAACTTTGACATAAAATCCTAAACTTGCATTCCTTGAGACAAAAGATACTGATGGTGTCGATTTTACGGAGAGAAGAAGGGATAAGAGGCCGAGACGAAAGAGGAGAAGCTCGCAAGCTTTCCTAGAAGAAGAAGAAATTGACAAAGCTCTTAAGCTTTTCCAAAAAACCTCAGGTTTTCTTACTCCAAAAATTGCATTTTTCACCACCTTTAACCATCCAAAACAACTTCTATATATAGGCAAAATAAGGCAGCTAAACAGCCCCTAAAAATATTAACTAAACCTATAAGATTTAGGGAAATTAAAGGCCAACAACCACCTATCATCAGCCCCCAAACGGTACAGCAAAACAGAGAAGAAAAGACACGGAAACCAAGCAGAAAAGCCGCAAGAACCAAGCAGCCAGCCCATGGAACCAAGCAGCCAACTAAGGGAACCAAAGGGGCAAGCCACAGGAACCAAAGGGAAACCAAGGGACAAGGCACAGGTAAACAGTCAGCCATGGGAAACCAAGGGACAAGGCATGGGAAAATAGCTAGCCACAGGAAACCAAGGGACAAGGCACAGGAAAACAGCCAGCACAGGAAAATGAATAGACAAAGGGATGGAGAAGAGGCAAGGCACGGGAAACCAAAAGCCAAGAGAAAATCAAGAAGAAATATGGGGAAGAAAAAGGGTCAACTCCAAATAATAATGAGCTACCTTTTTAGTTCAATAAATGAACTAAAAACAGCTTATAATGAGCTAAATTTCAGCTCAAAGAATTAATGAGCTAGCAAGTCCAAGAGAAGTTAAAATCCAAAATTTAGAATTTGGTTTGACCCCCCCCCCTGCCTAAATCAAAGGGCATTCCCTAGAAGTGACATATTGTATGGCCTAGATAGAATAAAAAGTGTGCAACAGTCCATTGCACCAGTGCCATGGTGCAATATTAAATAAGCAAGAATTTTCACATCAATGACGGATGTGGGCAAGGAAGTTAGTCCATGAAATTAAAATTACAATAGAAACATGTAATATAGCTTCTCTTACAGGTTAATTAATATAATTAATAAATATTATGATTCATAAAAAAATAAATATTTTATGCATTCAATAAATTAAATGCATTCAAAAAAAGGTAAAGATGTTGATAGTTTAGAATTTATATTATGATATTTAAGTAGAAGTCATACTAGAAATAATGTAAGTGTGATTATAGATATGAATTTTAAAAATAATATTATAGAAAATAATATAATTGGAGATAAAATTATAGTTTTAAAGATTATTGTTGATGCAAACATTCATAATATTATAAATGCGTATGCCCCCTCAAGCAAATTTGGATATGTAGTCAAAATTAAAAATTTTAAATGAGTTAGAAGAACTAATAATACAAATGATATCTCTTAAAGAAAGTTTTTATAGTAGTTTAAATAGACATGTTGGTAGAGTAGTAGAAAATTTCAAAATCATTCATGATGGTTTGGAAAGAACAATAAGAATGATAGGATCATATTCGATTTTGATTTAGCTTATGATTTATAATAGTTGATATTTTATTTAAGAACATAGATGAGCTTCTCATAAATTATAAGTAACTTATAAGAATTGATATAGTAAAATTCATATTGATTATTTTTTTATAAAAAAAAAATAAATCATTTAGAATATGTTAGACCGGTCTAGCCAGTCAATATAAGAACGGCTTATGAAATAGAGGCGGAACCCTCCGCCTCCCGCACGATCCAACCACCATAACAGAGCATTTTAGGAATGTTTTTGACGAGAGTTAGGAGGAAAATTTGAATGTAGGGATTGTTTAGAGATTTCCTTTTAAATTGTATGCATTAAATAGTTTGTTTTCCTAGGGTTAGGGTATCTTGAATTTGGCTTAAATTTGAGATCTCTTAGATTTAGGTTTTTGGGCTCTAGCGACGTCTAGAGATTTGGGAGAGATAGATCTTCCTCTCGGATAGAGGATTAATTGTATCATGGTATTTTTCATTAACCTTTTATCAAATAATACAAATTATTTATTGTTTTCATGGTTTTATGTGGATTTTTGTAGAGAATTATTGTTGTTTTCAGGGGATTAATAGGAAATACTTGAGATCTACAAGTGTTTCCTATCAAATTGGTATCAGATAGAATCTTGGGACCGTTTGTGGGCTATTTTTTTGAATTTCAGCGGCTGTTTTTGGGCTGATGAAGGAGGGAATTGTGGTTTTTTAGTGCGAATTTCAGATTTTTTAATCTACAAAAATCCGGGGATTCATGGCGGCCAAGAAAGTGTATGCATTGGATAAACGACTTGAAGGGGAGATGAACCAAATTAAGACCACGGTGGAGGACAGAATTTCCTTCATGGAAGGGCAACTAGCTGACTTACTGGACATGATAAAGAAGATGATAGAATTTCACAACCAAACGGCAGCTTCATAGGCGAGAGGACCAGTAGGAAAGACTACGAATTTTGAAATTCATAAGGATGAAGATGAGGTGTAGCTCATAGAGGGAGAAAGGAGAAGACCCCATCTGGAGCCTTCCCAGAGGGATGATAGAGCAGGGAGGTATAGGGAAAGGCATGGGTATAGGGGGCAGGAGAAAATGGGTGCTGAATGGGAAAGCAGGGAGGGATATTATGGTCGCCGAGATGCTCATTTTAAAGGAATGAGAGGGGACTTCGAAGAAGGTTTCGGGTATGAAAGGGCAAGGGAAGATCGAGAGACTTGGTGAGGGCCAAGCATTTGGGAAAGGGAAAACTATGAAGATCGAGAGACTTGGTGAGGGCCAAGCATTTGGGGTGACATTAGTGGATACAGGGTGATATAGAGTGACGATGGGTACATGAAAGGTGGAGACGGGTCAGGAGATATGTAAGAGAGTAGTGTTAACCATACAGGGGGTTCAAGTGAGGAAGGATTTTCTCTAATTGGAGTTAGGGAACACTGATATCATCCTGGGAATGAAGTGGTTGCAGACCTTAGGGGATACCAAAGTCAACTAGGGAACATTAACAATGGAACTGATGTTGGATAGGAGAAGGGTAGTGATCAGGGGAGATACATGGCTCACCAAAGCCATGATATCACTTAAAACTAAGGTGATGAGCAAACAGGAAGTGGGAGAAGGTTATCTAATAAAACTATATAGATTGGAAGGGATCAGATTAGAGGAGGGCAGGGCAGTCCTCTTTCAGTACAACCATTGTCTCAGTAGTTCAGTGAGATTTCTCAGCTGCCTCAGGAGTTGCCTCCTCCTTCAATAGTCGTTTTGTTTATTCCACCTTGAAAACAAGGTGGCGCTTTGGGTGGGGAGTATTGTTAGATCAATGCACTAGACCGATCCAGTCGATCCATACGGAACCGGCTTACGAAACAGAGGCGGAACCCTCCACCTCCCGCGCGATCTGGCTGCCCGAACAGAGCATTTTTGGAAAGTTTTTAAAAGAGTTAGGAAGGAATTTGAATGTAAGGATTGTTTAGAGTATTCCTTTTGAGTTGTATCCATTAAATAATTTGTTTTTTTGGGGTTATGATATCTTGAATTTGGTTGAAAATTGAGCTCTCTTAGGTTTAGGTTTTTGGGCTCTAACAGCGTCTAGAGATTTGGGAGAGATAGATCCTCCTCTTGAATAGAGGATCAATTGTATCTTGGTATTTTCCATTTCCCTTTTATCAAATAATACAAATTATCTACTTTTTTCTGTGGATTTTTGTGGAGAATTATCACTGTTTTCCGAGGATTGATAGGAAATACATGAGATCTACAAGTGTTTCCTATCAGACTACAAAGATTGCAAAGTCATTCCAAGTGAAAATTTATGCACCTAGAATCACTTATTAGTTTTAAACTTTAAGATAACGAGATAAAATATGAAAAATAACATTAAGTATTATCATAAAATTAGATGGGGGCATTTAAATGTCACAACTCGGCCCGAAGACTTGAATTAACGAGGCGGGAATAAAAAGTTGGATTGTTAATAAATTTCTTTCAAATAAATAAACAATTTAACAACAAATATTCCATATACAATGGAAGAGCCACTAAAAATTTACACATTTGAACATGTAAATAAACTAAATTTTTAATTATTTTTGTTGGATTGCCTTCTTCCGCAGACGCATTCCTCTCTTTAAAACATTTATACTTTTTAGAAGATTTATCTAAAAATTTAGTTTAATAGTTTTAGTTTACATAGTAAACTTAGTGGATAATCACAATTTATAGCATAGCAGTTGTACATACATAATATAATCATATTCATTTGACTTTCTTCTACAGTTAACATATATATATCATTTTATATGATATAAATCTTTATTATTTATTAATCAAATAATGTCTTCCTTTTTCTATTTAACATTTTTCCATTTATTCATTTTCCCTTTTTTGTTTAATATAAGAGCACCATCTAAAATTTGTACCAATGAAGGTACAACCATTTTTATTTTTTTTTTTCCCATTTAACATGCACGGATATGTTGCGTATCTAACCAGTACCATAAAGAGATGAACTACTGTGATTTGCATGCATGTATAATTTCATATCATTTATGTTTGCATTTACATCTTATAAGTAAATTCATTCATTTCATTGTTCTTTACATATATTTTTTACATTTAAATTCACTTTCTTTTTCCCTTGTATGTATTTTAAACTGCTACATGAACCTTTCACATATACACAAACATTCATATTATATAATACATAATAATTTAAATTTTTATTTTTATCATTCACATATACATTTTCAATTGACATCATCATGCATGTAATAGTATTCAAATATAAATAAATAATCAATTATAGACGGTATTACATTTCGAATTGAAATGAAAATAAAATAATGTAATTTTCATAAACAATTGTAACTACTCACTATAATTATTCTTGTGCTTCAATTCATTTCAAATAGTTGATCCTTGAGATAGCCTATCTTAATGTAACCTAGAGTTAGGTACACAATTACATAAACTATTATTATCTCTAAATTTCATAATTTCGGATAAATGTTTCCTAAATGAATACTTATATCAAACTTCTTTTTGAGATTTCTTATTGGCTTCAACACTTCACCTTCATGCACTAGCTTAATCCAAACCTCCACTATGCCAAAAAAATTTAAATTGTATTAATCATTACTAAATAGATTTACTAAAGTGAATATCGTCACAAAAACATTAAATTGATTTGGTATCTTTAAAAACAACTTCAAAGTTATCGATCATCATCTATTGATAATTTGTACTGTGATTGAAAGAGAATAATTATAAATTAAATTTCATTACCTCAATAAATCAAATCTTTCCTCTTTCTTCATTGAAATGAAACTTTCACCAACTACATTTCTTCATGCATGAATTTTCTTCCTACTGAAAATCAGATATTGTTACTTTCCATCAAAATAAACTTCTATATATTTATTTTCATAAAATTTTGAATGAAGATAAAATATGAAATAAAAAATTCACTTACATTTCCTTTGGCTTCAGAAAAAAATGAATTTTCAACTCAAATATTTTTCTTATCTTTCTGTGGGCTCCAAAAATTCCATAATTGTTGTGCCCGGCCTCTCCGCACCATCGATCTATTTTTCTTTTATTTTTAATGATGACGATGGCAAAGAGTTTTAACGAGATTAGGTTCCGGTGAATTTTCGAAAGGCAGATTAGGTTTTAAAAAAGACACTCCCAGAGATTTTGCCCTCATTTGTGATGACTTTTTGATCTGAGTTCTAGTTTCCTATAGGCGCAAGCCCCTATAGTTAATTACCCCTCCCGATAATAGGAGAGAACTTTCGATTAAGGTTAGTCATTAAAGAGGTCGAATAACTTATAAACCCATCATATAATAGCAATAATTTAGAGTTTGAGTCTTGGGTTGGGATTTTTATGTTTGGAATTTAGAGTTTATTACCATAAACTTAAAATTGGTGGTGGGGGGAGCGAAGACGAGCCCGATAAAGATCCCATGGTTCAGTCGTCCCGGGCTGTCATGATCCCTGCTCTATTTAGTCAGAAGAGGTAGTCGACCCAACCTGATAGAAGACACCTTGTCGGCAGCCATGGGTTACTTCGTCCAAGAATACCTTGTAAACCTGAGTTGGTATTTGTCTAAGGGGATAGATCTGAATCCACCTTAGCTGATAGAGGGCTTTGTGCCTATCAAATATACCCTATGATTCATAACTCAAGGGTTTGAAGCATTTAGGGAACATACGGACTTTGGATGTGATAGTAATATAATGGTGTCATTTTGCGAAAAAAACACCCAATCAGAAGGCACGTGCCACGTCCCTGCTGGCAAGAGACTATTTGAGGATGAATCGTAGTGAAACACCCGATATGCATTCGCTCTTTGTGAGCTAAGATTAATTTCAAATTTATCATCCTTGACAAACGGATACGGGAGGTGAATGAGTTTTAGTTTTAAGTTTAGGGTTGATAGATTTTATTTTAGCAATTTATACTTTTCTTAGATTTGAGATTTGACCCCTTCGGCTGAGATTTTTGGTCAACACGGCCATCATCGGGGTGACATATAGGCATTTGCATTTGTGTATTGAACCTTGTCGATTCTGTCAACTTGCAGACAGAAGATCGGGTTCATACTTAACTTTACTTGTTGATCCGCGCAGTATCCCTAGATATTGCGTGTGTTTTTATAACACGCTCGTTGGGGTCTATGTGGGTATTTAGGGGCATTTTATTATTCAAATCAGGTCGACTCCAGTCCTTTCGAAGAGGAGGATGATACTTGAATATTTGGCTCGCGCAGAATTCTCGAATCGTTGGATTTGGGATTCAGATATGACGATCGGAGCACATGCGGGTTAAAGTATTTGACCCTACATAGCATTCTCAGACATTGGTGTTTGTACTTGTAATAGGTTTGTCGGAGCACATGCAGGGATTTAGTTAGTTCAAGTGATCATATTTGATATATAAGGGGTATTTTAAAATATTTAAATATGATCAATTTGTGAGAGTGATTTTATTTAGGAAATGCCTGAGACTTCATTTAAGGGGGCCTACAAATGCCTTCTGTCAGCTTGCACACATGTTGCGGATCCAGTGGCGTGTCTCTAAATCAGGTTTGAGTTGTAATATGTAGAAGATGTGTTATTTAATTTACTCAAGCTTGTCATATGATTTACTATAGCTTGTAAGGAATGTTTATCCAATAAACAATAGAAGATCATGTTCTTGCTTGTAAATGAACTTCATTGGTTGCTATGAATCTTCTGTTATCTCCTATAGATAAGTTATGTATACTATAGATTCATTGCTTCTTCTCCTTACGTATTAGTGATATATCTCCTAAAGGAATGATGAGTAGTTATCATACAAAAATGCTGAAAAGAAGCCACATAAGGCTCTTATCAAGATGTTAATAGATAGGAGTGGTATAGTATATTTGAGTCAAAAGAGACATCTTATAGCATTAAAATAACTCTTTGAATATACCTCCTAAAAACTATTGATTGAAGAATTTCATATAGATCTGATAGACAATAGAATGACTCTTGTGCATCAAAACTCATCATTGCAAACAAACTTGCTACTATAAAAGTTGATCCCATAGAAAGAGAATGCTGCCAAGATTCTTAGTTTGAATGAAGTTTTCTCAAAATTCTTAAAGAACCAACTTTAATCACACATTGCTAAGATAATAGGAGATGCATGATAAATGTTTTCAAGCAAAAGACACTAAAGGCATGATTCTAGTTTGGCTAGAGGATGCATCAAGCCTATATGCTTTGATCTTATATAATCCCAACATTGTATATTGCCAAATTCCTTTTTAATAGTATATTGAAGTCAAAATTAATTATTAATTTTCTTTAATTCTTGAAACAAGATTGCATCACTTGCATTAATACAATCTATATTGTTATATTTCGATTAATTTAATGTTATTATTTTGATTGAATAATTTGAGTCATTTTGACTTATCATTCATTGTCTATATGTCATTTTAAGGTTTGTTCCCCATTTATCATGAATCCCTTGTTCATATGTTAACATTCACTTGAATGGTTGTGATTACTTAACATCTTCACTTAAACTTACTAATTCATGATTTGTATTTTCATTAATTATTTAGTCCAATATAATGGCAATCATAAGTCGTGTTTCCTGTGGTCCAATTTGGTTCAAGTTGAATGTTCTCCAAAATCCACCTAAGTCCTTTTTTTTAAGAAAATTTTGACAGCCTCTCGACGTCCCCTCCCCGGTGTCGGGAGGTAAGGAGTGGCTCGACTCGACTGGAACAAATCAACGGCGAGGAGATTGGATCTTCAAGTCTTCAATCTCTTGATCAGATAAGCTCGACGACTGAGGGCTTTGGGGGACCGGATCAACCTCGGGACTTCCTTCAATCTTCTCCAATTTATTGTGATATTATAATTGACTTAATTTTGATTTTAAAAATACTTTTAATTCCCTCAAAAATCCGACCAACTATGCCTGCTCGCGCCTTCATCTCACTCGGCTTGCCACTCGATCACACCAGCTTCGTCTAGTTAGCTATTAGGTAGGGACAATTCAATTGAATCGATTGAACCGATTCTTATATCAAAGAATGCTAATAAAAAAAATTTAGAGTAAGATTCAAGATCTCAAGATTTGGGTTAATTATGAGGAAGTTAATGTTATAATAAAGGATGAAGATTAAAAAATGTTTTTCATAAAAGAGGATATTCAACATAAGTAGATGAGATCTTTCAATAAATTTTTCGATGAAGATTATGAGAATATAATTAACTTTAGTGACCTTCACACCCTAAATTAATATTGAGATTTTTATTTTTATTTTCATTTCAGAAAACCGAAGTTGGAGAAGCTTTAAATAAAAAGAATTGTAAAAAAGCAATAGCACCTGATGATATCTAGTAGAGGTGTGGAAATGCACAGGTGATCAAAGAATTTTTTTGGCTTACTAAAATTTTTAATATTACTTTGACGACTAAAAAGATGTATGATGAATGGATGAGTGTGTTGGTACCTATTTTTTTAGAATAAAAGTGATGCATAAGAGTGCGAATTATAAAGGAATTAGGTTAATGTGACATATATTAAAATTATGGGAGAGAGTAATTGAGCATACGTTATGACATGACACTAATATTTCTCTAAATCACTTTGGATTCATACCAAGTAGGTCAACTTTGGAAGCTATACATTTACTGAGAGGTTTGATGGGCATGTATAGAGAGAGCAAGAAGCATCTACGTATGATATTTATTGACTTAGAGAAGGTATATATAATAAAGTTCAAAGAGGTGTTATTAAGAGTTCTAGAAATGAAACGAGTTTAATAATGATTATATTCAAGTGATTAAGGATATATATACATGAGTTGTTATTGGTGTCCAAGCACAAGATGATTTGACTAATTTTTTTTTTCCAGTTGGATTACATCAAAGATCAGCTTTAAGCGCATATCTTTTTGCTTTAGTCTTAAATGTTCTTACTAGACATTTGCAAGAGAACATACGCTAATGTAAGCTTATTGTTGATGATATTCTTCTTGTTATTAAAACTATAGAGAAAGTTGAAGGAAAACATGAATTATTGAGGTCAACATTAGAGTCTAAAAACTTTCGTTTGAGTAGATCTAAAACCGAATACAATGAGTATAATTTTAATAGTAATATATTTAGTAGGGGGATAGTTAATTTGGGTGATTAAGTTATTGAAAGAGTACACATTATAGACATCTCGGATCGATTGTTCAAAACGATGGTGAAATAATTAGGGATATTATCAATAAAATTCAAGTTGGATGGTTGAAGTGAAGGACTGCATTGTGTGGTAGAAAAGTACCACTCAAACTTAAGGGAAATTTCTATTAGATGATGGTGAGACCTGCAAAGCTTATGGCCCAAAATGTTGGTCATTAAAAGAGAAGTCAAAAAATTAAGTTAAGTGTTGAAGAGATGAGGATGCTCAGGTGGGATGAGTGCTTTACACTTATAGATAAAATGCAAAACAAGCATGTACGTGAAAAGATTGGAATAGCCCCATTGGCAGATAAGATTAGAGAGACTTGTCTTAGATGGTTTGTTCACATAAAATGTGGGTCTTCGGATGACCCGGTTAGAAGAGTAAATGTATTAGATATAGTATATGTTAAAAAAGGTAGAGGTACACCTAACAAAACTTGGATAGAAAGCATTAAAATGACCTTTTTTAATTAGATTTAAATGAGAATTTGATTTTTAATATAACACAATAAAGAAAAATGATTCATGTAATTGATCATACATAGTGATATAAAGACTTATTGTTATTTCCGCTTCCAAGGAAAGAGACATGAGGGTTTAATCATTACAACAGGTTCCCATTATTGTGTGCAATATGTGCTTCATTAGGTCATCTTCCTTATTGTTATTTCCGCTTCCAAGGAAAGAGACATGAGGGTTTAATCATTACAACAGGTTCCCATTATTGTGTGCAATATGTGCTTCACTAGGTCATCTTCTAAGTAAAATGATATCCATCAATCAAGACGTCAAAAACAGAGGGAACCCAACGATTGCTAACCAGCAAAGGAAAATAGGAAGCTTGAGCATTGGAAATCCAAAAACAATGCTCTATACATCAAAATATCCAGTCAATTGAGCACCCTGATAACAATGCAAAGCCATCTCCGCTTCATCAATGGGCCACAAGAAACTCAATATGATAATCTATATCTATACACTTAAAGGTCTGTTATTTCTGCCTAGAAATAAGATGCTAAATTTTAAATAAATGCATTACCACCCTCTATCACAGTTAACCCTTCACAGTAAACATGTTTAAATAGTATTTTGTCTATGGGTGACTAACAGAACATTAAGCGTTTGTTACACATTAAGATACATACCCTTTTTCTTGATCAATTATACCAATGACTAGATTTCACAAGTAAACAAAAATTTAGGCGATGGTCAATCACGTAAGAAGAATAACCGAATATAGCGAAGGTTTTCGGGGTGATCGCCGCGCGCATGAACATATGGAGTTTACTAAACATAGCATAATATAGTTACAAACCTCATGCAAAATCAAGATTTTCATGTCACAATTAATAAATGTAGGAGGGAGAAAAAAGATGCTTATCTGCTGTTCCACATAACCATGGTAGGGTTGGAACAAACCTTGTTGAATACCAGAGATAATCGGTGGCATCCTTTGTTGTATTAAGATGATCAGCAAATCCATGCCTCACAAAGTCAGTTTTCTCTACGGACCCAGTCTTTTCCTTGTAAATATGCCATTGTAGACCATTAGAACCCTTCTCCTGAATAGTCTTTGAAGCTACTAGACTTTCAGGCACCATAGCTACCATGGAAATTTGAGAACGAACCTGTAGACAGTCATGAAAAACAGATATCATATGCTATATAAATGTAAAATGCCTTTTCCAAAGCATATATGTTTAAAGCAATATATAAATAGTTTTAGGCTTTCTACGTATATAGGGTTAGGATTTTTGGGTTTCTCCATTGAAAGAGGTTGCGAAGCATGGTTAGCTGCCTTCTGAAGCAATTTCAATTTCGAAACTATGTTCTGAAGGCAGCTTTTTTGGAGTAAATTTCTCAAAAGACAAATCAGCCTTTTTATCAAATAAGGTTCACCTGCTTTACAAAAGCTTTCTGCTAATTTAAAAAATAAAAAATAAAAAGTCCAAGTGAACCTTTAATCGCATTAAACCATCTTGTGTTTTCACTTGTTTTAGACACGGAGAAAAGGCATGCACATAAATCTAGAAAGCATGTTGAAATTATGTAAAGATTGAATGGTATGCTGAGCAAACAAAAGATAGTGTAGACTTTACTAGGTTGCATGCCATTCATTTTAAAACTATCCAATATCATAAACCTTTTCCTCTCTTTCATTTCTTCTTTGTTTCGACAAAATCTGCGAATGGTCACCAAGCTGTAAATCATTGTCCATATTAAAAACTATATGACGCTGTTAAGGCACATGAAGTATTGGTCAAATAGTTATAAAAATATTAGTGTAGAAATATCAATTGGATGGCTCTCACCCAGAAGCTTAACCTTTAAGGTTGAAAATGTATTTTTGATCATTATAGTGTCTAGCCAAACTTCAATCCCCTTTTGGTTCACACTTCTTAGAAACTGTTATCATATCTGACAATTTGGTGAGATCTTTGTCATTCCAACAATTTGTGGTTCTCATGAGGTCTAGGCCTTTTTCCACCTGGTTGAGCAAGATTCAAAAAAAAAGTGACTCCTATGAATCTGCATTATTAAGTGGGTGCTTGGTCTAGAATATTTGTTAATGTTTCTATTTAAAGAGGAGTGATTGCCAATTTTGATGAGGGGTAGATTGATAAGGTACATAAGATTAGTGGCTAGTCCCATAAGCATATAGTTGAAATATATTTTTGTGTAGAAATACTAAGAAATTGACCCTCAATATAGGGTTAAGTTTTTTTTAGCTGAAAATAGATTTGACTATTGGCGTATCTAACCCAACTTTGATCCCTATATGGTTCACACTCTGTAACAAACTCTTAAGAAAAATGGGAAACCAGCATTGTGATACTACATAGTACAACAATAACATCAAGCATTTATCTCACTATGTGGGGTCAACTACATGAATCATTTTTCTTTATTGTGTCCTATTAAGAATCAAATTCTTATTTAAATATAATAGAAATAAGTCATTTCTAATATACTTTTTAACCAAATCCTTTTAGATCTACCTCTACCTTTCTTAACATAGGTCAAATCTAATACATCTACTCTCCTAACCAGGTAAATAGAAAGTCGATGTTTTATGTAACCAAACAATCTTAGGTAACTCTCTCTAATCTTATATGCCACTAAAGCTACTCCAACCTTTTGATGTATATACACATTTCGCATTCTGTCTCTATGTGTAAAAACACCTACCCACCGGAGCATCCTCATCCCTACAACATTAAACTTTTTTTTTTTGTTTCTCTTTTAATGGCCAACATTATATGCCATAAAAAATTTTCATTTAATTTTAAGGGATACTTTTCTATCACACAACAGTCCTGATGCATCCCTTAACTTCAACCCTCCAACTTAAATTCTACTAATAATATCCCCACTATTTCACCATCACTTTGCACAATAGACTCGAGATATCCAAAACTTGTGCTCCTTTTAATGACTTGATTGCCCAAAGTCACAATGCTCCTACTAGATCTATTACTACAAAAATTACACTCCATGTATTCGGTTTTAGATCTAGTCAAACAAAAGCCTTTAGACTCTAACGTTGACCTCCATAATTTAAATTTTCCTTCAACTCCCACTGCGGTCTTATCAATAAGAAAGAATATCATCAACAAAAAGCATACACCAAGGTTCATCTTCTTACAAATATCTAGTAAGAACATCCATGACTAAAGAAAAAAGTCATGGGCTTAAATCTGATCCATAATGTAAATCAAATGAAATAGGAAAATACTTGATCAAACCACCTTGTGTTTGAACAAAAGTAACAACTCCTCTATACATAACCTTAATCACTTGAATATAAGCATTATTAACTTCTTTTCTTTTCTAAAACGCTCCAAAACATTTCTCTTACCACTTTATTATATGTTTTCTCTAAATCAATAAATATCATATTTAGATCCTTCTTACTCTCTCTATACTTCTTCATCAAACCTCTCAACAAATGTATAGCTTCTATAGTAGACCTACCTAGCATGAATCCAAATTAATTTTGAACAACATTAGAATAACATCATAACCTATGCTCAATCACTCTCATCCATAATTTTAATGTATGGTACAAACTGTGAAAGTACATAGTATGCATAGAAATGTATTTCACAGTAATTATACTTTTTTTAAAAACAATTGCCCTTATTAACATGTATATCTATATGATAAGTCAGAAAAAATACTCATAATCATGAATGATAAATGATTTAGAACACTTCCACCATTCTATTGCAAATCAAATGTAAATAAGTATTTATACAAATCATAAATAGCATTAAACGTTTCATTCACATAGAATATTTTTCATTTCACTAGTATCACTCCATCAAAGTGTTGAACACAAGTAATACACAACCTTCAATGCTAGAACTTGGAACATCATCTTATTTTAAGCTCTAGTACCAGAGCAGAGCAAGAATATAAGGAGGGGAAAAAAGATATACGAAAAACACCTTTGCAGTATTAAAGGCAATGGTTTTGCAGTCAGGAAGTACACTAACTGACCAAGCTGGAAGGTGATAGGATCTGTTCTGGAATACTATCCACTTCTCATCTGTGTCATCCATATTAGCTAGGAATGCAGCGCAACTTCCAGAAGAATCAGCATAAACACTGGCCTGTGAATGTAGAAAAGAATTCAATGAATTTATATCAATGCTGTATACGAAAATTTTGAAACTAAAACAAATATCTTGATTGATATACAATCATGTTACAAATTATAAACGTAGAACATTTTCCTGTTAAAAAAATTAGCAAAGAATTTAGGATAAGAAGTTTTTGCTCACATCCATATCTGCTCTACTATATAACTCGATCAACAACAATGAAATCAACGGACTATGGACATGACATTACGCAACTAGCTAAAATGCATTACATCAATTCCAAATTATCCAATTGTCACTCATTTTTAAAAATATACTGCACTGATGTATGTAGCGTTCAAGTTACCAAATAAAAGTCCTCCCAATCGATTCAATCAAACTCAATAAAGTGATGAACAATAGGTGCAATATCGTGTAAGTCTGATTCAAAATGCATCGACTAAAGAAAAAAATCATATCGTTGTCGCTCATTTCATAGAACAGATAGCACCGATGAATTCAAAGCATCAAATTACCAAAAAGCGCCTCATGCAATCTATTCAATCAATCCAAACCAAAACGTCGAACAACAAACGCATTGTCAAGCAAATTAAATTCAACATAACTCAACCGCAAACAAAATCACGTAAACATCACTCATTTACAAAACGGACAAAGCCGACACATAGAACTTTGAAGTTGCCTAAAATGGGTACCCATATTGCCTGAGTTGCCACACAAGAAAAAATTAAAAAATTTTACCCACCCATGAGAACATTTTTGAAGCGACGAAAAACTTACGAAAAAATAGTCAATACACTAATTAATCAGTATTGGTATAATTATCATCAATTAAAAATTTAAAAGAAAATAAAAGTCAAATCATATCAAAACTCTCTTAAATCTCATAATCTTAATTGTCCACACCATACTTGTCAACGGATAATTGCGTAGCACGATGCAAAGTTTTATGTGGAGCCATGGCGCATGGCGCGGCGCGCGCCATTTTGAATACGGAGCAAAATAAAAAATGCGCAATTGACATCTATGACCCACACTCATATCTCGTCACTACGTGGAACTTCTAATCCATTCCTTCCCCACTAATAAAAAAATTCTAACGAAAAAATCTTGTCAAACTAAAAATTTCAAAACGGTGCAATTAAAATTGTTCATAAAATTATATCCTATTTTTCATACATCGTAAAAATCATCCTAATTATTTTTATAAAACTCTAAATTTCATTATGAGCATTTTAATATATAGATATATAAATAATATCATTATATTAATTTATTTAAGTTATCTATAAAATTATTTCCCTAAAGTTTGCTTCAAAAATTAAGGCCATGGTATCAATATGAAATGAAATCAGCAACCTTTACTTCAGAGTAGAAGAATAACCATCATAGAGGTTCGAGGATGACATGACACATTCACGTTGCTTGGGAAACAACCCGGCCTACACACAGAAAGTCCCCAAAGAGGGGCAAAAATCAATCAAACGAGTCTTTTCATGAAAGCATATTTGAATAACTTAATGTTATTGTTCATCGTTTAATATCACTATTCACAACACTATTTTACTATAGCTCATTCAATTCTTCCACATTCCTACTCATGCATGGCTGTCAGAATAATGAATCGCTAAAATTAAGGATTTAAAAGGAAGGGAAGAATAAACAGAAGAATAAAGGAAAAGAAGAAGAAAAGGAGAAAAGTAAAGGAAAGAAGAAGGGAAGGAAGGGAAAAAGAGAGCAAGAACTTTGTGTGGTAAGGAAAATCGGATTTTTTTTTTTCCAGCAATCTTTCCAACGCTTTAAGTATGGATTCGAGTTATGAGTTTAAAAGAATTGGATAAGACCAAATCCATTCAGAATAAAAAAAGTTATTTTAATGATATTTTGTGTTTGATTCAATTATTGAGTTAGGAGTTATTACAAATTATGGAAATCATTTTTTTTTAAATTGTGTATCAAAAAATGATGTTTGGGGCAAATAAAAAGAAAGAAATTCTCCTTGAGAAGAATCCATATTTTCCAGTGATATACTAAATCTTTAATATAAAGAGCAAATTGAGCATATAGATCTAATGTTCGTAAATTTCTAAAAAAATATTGACCAACTATACATATGTTTATATAAATTCTTCAAATTGAGTATGCAATGACAAATAATCATATCAAGAAATCTACAATCTCACTTATAATTAGTTATTCAACATATATTCATAGACAAAAAAACAAAAATGGTCCCTTGGCTCTTTATGAAGAATCAAAATGGTTCCTAGTTATCACATCCTGACCCGAGGACTAGAACTAAGAAGGCGGGAACGAATAGTCGGACGATTAAAACATTTCTTTCAAAATTCAAAAACAGTTTATCATCTACATTCCATTTTAAAAATGAAGAGTCGCTAATACAATTTTCATATTTGAACATTTACATAAACCATATTTTATCTATTTTCGTTAAATCGTCATCTTCTAAAGACGCACTCCTCTCTTTCTGCCATTTCAACTTATCCGGAGACTTAACTGAAAAAAATTATACTTACAGTGTAGTAATTGTACATACATAAATATTTATATTCATTTGATTTTCTTTGACAATTAACATCATTTTATTTTTAAACAACATTTTTCTCTTTCAAATAACACTTACTCATTTTGTACATTTTCTAATTATTCCTTTTTGACCTTCATTTTGTACATTTTTCAGTTATTCATTTTCCATCTTTCATTTTGTACAGGAGCACCATCTAAGTATTTGTACCAATATACCTACAATCATTTTTAGTTTCATTTTCTTTTTTCTTTTTTCTTTTTCTTTTTCTTTTTCTTTTTCATTTTCATTTCCATTTAGCGTGCACGAGTATGTTGTTGATAGGAAACTCTTAAAGATTTCAAGTAAATCCTATCAATTTCAGAAAAAACCGCAATAAAACACCTCAAAACTCCAATGAAAATTAGAAAAAACAATAATTTTTATTGCAATAATCAAAGAAACAGAAGGAAATAGCAAGATACAATTGATCCTCTATTCGAGAGGAGGATCAATCTCTCACAAATCTCTAGACGCCGCTAGAGCCCAAAACCTAAACCTAAGAGACCTCAATTTTTAGCCAAATTCAAGATGCCCTAACCTTAGGAAAACAAACTATTTAATACAAACAATCCAAAAGGAAATCTCTAAACAGCCCCTACATTAAAATTTCCCACCCAAAACCCTCAAAAATCCTTCCTAAAATGTTCGGGTGTCTCTTCAAATCCGAACGAAAAACCGAAATAGCAAGATACAATTGATCCTCTATTCGAGAGGATGATCTCTCTTTAAATTTGCCACCAAGTGGAACTACTAGTAAACGGCTATGATCAGAGCCCTCTACCTAGATAGTTTTATTATAAAATGACATCAATAAATTACAGTCACAACTAGAGCCCATAAGTTTCCTAATTGCTTGATAATCCTTGAACAGTAGGTCATGCAATGCACTTAATAAAGTACAAAGAACTCAAGTAGGTAAAATCAACTTAGATTTATCCCCTTAAACAATCATCCACCCCAAATCTATAAAGCCCTATTAAACAATGCAACCCATGATTCGCTAAGCAGTGACCATCAAATGATTAGCCTTAATAGAAAGTTATCTACCATAGGGTATTTAAGCATAGAAACTTGCGCATATGAAAAACTTAGACCTAGATTTTAAAGTCCTCACAAAATGAGGTTGGAATATCTACCT
>NW_021319315.1:9824500-9838235 GCF_001605985.2 Dendrobium catenatum
CATTTGGAAATTAAATAAACATGCCTATAAATTCGTAAATTTTGGGTATAAAAGAAAAGTGAGCAGGGTAGATACAGAAAGACTTCAGTAAATGTAGTATCTTATAGTCGACTTCAGTCTGCGAATGAATACATCTACCTACAATAGTAGTGGATACATTATGAGGACAAAAATTATAGTAAAATGCATAAGGAATGCAATGAATACAAAGCTCCTATGAATTGCCAAAAGAGACCCGTTATGCTTTCAACTTGCTATCCACAAGCAAAGGCGAATGACATGCAATGAATGCGGGCCTCTACAACCCAAGATAGGAGATTAGTTAGTGCACTACAATCTACCTGCATAAATCAGACAAGTAGTGCAAGACAGTGTACTTGTACAAAGCAGCGAACAATCCAATCCAGAAGCTGCTATAATACGCCACCGGATCCGCAACTTCTATGTAAGCGGACAGAATAAGTTTACAAATACTTTACAAATAACACCGCACGTGCACCGTAATTTGTATACATATAGGTACACAAAATGAGGTAAATATATAATACACCCGCATGAGCCCCGACGAGCGTGTTATTGGTACACACGTGACGCCTAGGGATGCTGCGCGGCTCAATAAATTTGAATCCGATCCTCCTAAGCAGATAAATAGGAGTTGACAAGGTTCAACAAGTAATTATAAAAATACTCCCAAACACCAGCAGGGGCCCCGACGAGCGTGTTATTAGTACACACGTGACGTCTAGGGGTGCTGCGCGGGTCGATAAGTGGATTCAAGTTCGAACCCGATCCTTCTATACGGACCAATATGGGTAAACATGATTCGAACCATCAAACAAATACACGGTTGTGGTGACCAATGTATTTATTTTAACACATTCATATTAGGCCTTCAAGGTCTTCAATCAAAAGAATTCACTTACAAAGGTATAAAGCCTATGAAAATTGATCCTCCTAAATAGATAAATAGAAGTCGACAGGGTTTGAATCATAGAACAAATATAAGGTTATGGGAACCAGTATATTTGTTTCAATGCATTCATATTAGTCTTCAAGTCCTTTAACAAAGAAAATTATTAAACAAAGACATGAAGCCTACGAAACTCGGTCCCCTATCAGCAGGTTGATAGGGTCGACAAGGTTTAGACAATGAATGAACCCACACCCCGATAATAACCGTGTTGAATGCTAATCTCAACCAGAGGGCTTAATCTCAAATAATTCAAAATGTCATTCAAATACCCAAAATCCAAAATCCCAAAGTCATTCAAATCCAAGAATATTTAAAATTAAAATCCAACTATCAAACTACTAAAAGCAAAAATTCATCCACCCTCCACAACAATTTGCCGGGTGGACAAATTAAAAACTACTTCATCTCACAAAGAGAATGTCTAGTCGAAAATATCACTATGATCCATTCTCAAACAATCTCCTGCCAGTAAGGACGTGGTACGTGTCATCTAACTGGCAATTTTGCCGCCAAATGATACCGCAGGATAAACAGTTATGACCCGGGGCCCTCTAAACCGAGTGGTTTTGCCGCCAAATGGCACCACAAAATACCGGTTATGGCCAGAGCCAATACGTTCCTTAATGATATCAAATCCTTAATAGGGCACAAAGCCCTCTGTTAGCTAAGGTAGATTCAAATTTGTCCCCTTAGGCAAATATCCATCCTAGGTCTACAAGGTCCCTTTGGACGAATCAACCCATGGCTGCCGACAAGGATTCTTCTGTCAGGTTGGGTCGACTACCTCCTCTAACTAAGTAGACCAGGGACCACGATGGCCCGGGACGACGGAACAATGGGATCTTGATCGGGTCTATCATCCATTCCCCCACCATCCTCTTTAAGTGCAAGATGGTGCAATTTCTAATTTTAAATATCAAATCTCCAAATTCTCTAACTATTCCAAATACCCATGCTGCTACTATATGCCAAATAACATGTATATTCTACGTATCTGATTGATGACTAGCCTTAATCGAAAGTTCTCTCTCGTTATTGGGAGAGGTAATTAACTATAGGGGCTTGCGCATATAGGAAACCAGAACTCAGATCATAAAGTCCTCGCAAAATAAGGGAGAAATCTCTTGATAGTGTCTTATCTACAAACCCATCTGCCTTCCAAAATTTATCCCGGAACTAATTCCGTTAAAACTCCACCCGCCAAAAGAAAAATCAAAACAATGCGGGCGGAGGCCGGGGCCGAATTTTCGGAGCCCACATAAATCACTAAATATCATATTTAGATCATCTTTACTCTCTCTATACTTGTCAATCAAACCTCTCAACAAATGTATAGCTTCTATAGTAGACCTACCCAGCATAAATCCAAATTAATTTTGAGCAACATTAGAATAACATCATAACCTATGCTCAATCAGTCTCTTCCATGATTTTAATGTATGATATAAACTGTGATAATACATAGTATGCATAGAAATGTATTTCATAGTAATTATACTTTTGAAAAAAAATTGCCCTTATTAACATGTATATCTATACGATAAGTAAAAAAAAATTACTCATAATCATGCATGATAAATGATTTAGTACACTTCCACCATTCTATTGCAAATCAAATGTAAATAAGTATTTATACAAATCATAAATAGCATTACACGTTTCATTCACATAGAATATTTTTCATTTCACTAGTATCACTCCGTAAAAGTGTTTAACACAAGTAATACAGAACCTTCAATGCTAGAACTTGGAACATCATCTTATTTTAAGCTCTAGTACCAGAGCAGAGCAAGTATATAAGAAGGGGAGAAAAGATATACGAGAAACACCTTTGCAGTATTAAAGGCAATGGTTTTGCAGTCAGGAAGTATACTAACTGACCAAGCTGGAAGGTGATAGGATCTGTTCTGGAATACTATCCACTTCTCATCTGTGTCATCCATATTAGCTAGGAATGCAGCGCAACTTCCAGAAGAATCAGCATAAACACTTGCCTGTGAATGTAGAAAAGAATTCAATGAATTTATATCAATACTGTATACAAAACTATTTTGAAACTAAAACAAATATCTTGATTGATATACAAATTATACTTACGGATCTAATAACCTACGGGCAAGAATAGAACTTCCTAATGCTAACTAAACACACAAGACCATACAAGTTGTAGGCTACATGAACATACAACAACAACAACAACAAGTCTTTATTTCACTACGTGGGTCAACTGCATGAATTCTTTTTCTCCATTGCATCCTGTTAAGAGTCAAATTCTCATTTAAATATAATAAAGAAATATCATTTCTAATATTTTCTAACCAAGTATTTTTAAGTCTACCTCTACCTTTCTTAACATAAGCCAAATCTAATACTACTTTCCTAACCGAGTCATCGAAAGGCCACCGTTTTATGTGACCAAACCATCTATGGCGACTCTCTCTAATCTTATCTTCCACTAAAGCTACTCTAACCTTTTCACGTATATGCTCATTACGTATCCTATCTCTAAGAGTAAATCCACTCATCAACCACAGCATCCTCATATCAGCAATACTTAACTTAATATTATGCTTCTCTTTTAATCGCCAACATTTTGCACCATAAACATTGCAGGTCTCACCA
Source organism: Dendrobium catenatum (assembly GCF_001605985.2). Classification (NCBI taxonomy): domain Eukaryota; kingdom Viridiplantae; phylum Streptophyta; class Magnoliopsida; order Asparagales; family Orchidaceae; genus Dendrobium; species Dendrobium catenatum. The sequence continues at coordinate 9,828,096 of NW_021319315.1, forward strand.
CCATCTTATAGAATTTTTCCTTAAGTTTGAGGGGGACTATTATATCACACAACAAACCTGATGCATTCCTCCACTTCAACCATCCAACTTAAATTCTACAATATAAAGCATTGCAGGTCTCGCCAGCATCTTGTAGGCTAAATGAATATGTAATGTGAAAATGAACAAATTAACGCATCATATTTATAGAAGCAAGATGTGGGCTCCGAAAATTCGGCCCCGGCCTCCGCTCGCTGTTCTTTTTCTTTTTGTTCGGCAAGGGGAGTTTAAACGGAATAAGTTCCGGGGTAAATTTATGGCGGAGGGTGGATGGATTTTGCTTTAAGTGATTAATGGGTTGAATTTCGAATTTAAATATTTTTGGGATTTTTGAGAATTTTCTGGATTTTTGTGGGATTTGGATGGAATTTTGAGTATTTAGAATGACATTTAAAAAATATTTGTGAACCCCTCAGGTTGAGATTAGCATTCAACACGGCCATCATCGGAGTGTTTGGGGTCATTTGAAAATATTTATATCTTGAACCTTGTCGACCCTATCGACTTGCCTATAGGGGATCAGGTTTTGTAGGCTTTGTGTATTTATTAGTGAATTCATATTGTTATAGACCTTGAAGGCCTAATATGAATGTATTAATACAAATACATCGGTCGCCACAATCGTATATTTGTTTGAAGGTTCGAACCCTATTGACTCCTATAGATCCATATAGAAGGATCGGGTTCGAACTTGAATTCACTTATCGACCCGCGCAATATCCCTAAACGTCACTAGTCGATGTTGACTGCTGGGATATTGCGATGATCATTTCCTTTGTGCTTGTAGGGAATGGAAATGTACTCTTACCACGATATTAGCACAGGTGATATGAACAGCCATTGTAGGCTTCTATGTTCACCATGTCATTTGTAGAGGCGCTATTAGATCTCCAATTTCATTTATGAGCATATCACTATACTACTCGTGGATGAATCGTTTCATGTACTTGAAAATCTTGATCTCACCTTGCATCTGCATATTATCAGTGGGGTTCAAAATCTCATAGTTCACCTCACAATTCTTGTTCCTTATCATTCAAGTTCCAAGTTCAAACTTCTTATGCTTATCACTGTTCAATCAAATAGCTTTAATCAGCATCTGCATTCTAATCAATGTGACGACCTATTGATATCTCACTTGTTGCATGTCTCTTTTGAACAAGCCATTGTCCTTGCCATAACCCCCTTGCATATTTTTGTGGGTTAGTGAATGATGTTGTTGCAAGCCTTTGATTTCATTTATAGGAAGAATGATTGTATTACAAGTTCCTCCTCCTTGCTCGTAGCTTGATTGATTGAACATGACAATTTTCTTTAGTCTCATCGATGAATGTTCATTTGAATACTTTGAATCACAACTTTTGATTTTTACATCATGAGTCTTCATTTGCTTGCAAATGAGTTGTAGTTGTGCTCATAGGAGTTTGTCACATTCATGTTGCTTGTGAGCAAAATAACAATCATGCTTGCTAAGGCATCAACATGAGTATTTCATCCCCTTTGCTGATTTTGATTGCATTGTCAAATTTATTGATAAACATTTATATTTTTAACATGTTCATACAGTTATCGAATTAGAGTTTGATTCTCTGCATTATTCTCTTGAATTCAAGTTCTTTCAAATTCAAGTCCAAGTATGGTTCATATCCATAAGTCCAGTTCGTGTTCAAGTCCCCTGCGTCCTTGCAAGCTTATTTGTTGATTTTGATTTTTGGCCACATTTTGATTTTATTTCACTTGGTTTTGACATTCATTAATCTTTTGAATTTTTAGTCCAGATTCAAGTCCATAGTTCACGTTCTTTTGAGTTCAAACAAGTCCGAGTACAATATGTTTTCACCCGAAATTTTGGCAGCCTCCCGGGGTCTCCCCCGTTTAGGGGAAAACTACAGAAAACTGGGCCTCCCGCCACGCTAGAGAAAAGCGTGTACGGTAGGTGCCCTCTTTCGAGGGCACCGCGACCGTGTAAAGTTTTTTTCCCCACCACACCAGAGAAAGGCGTGTATGGGTCTTCGGTACCTGTTGCAAAAGAGAAACAGTTGTTTCCCCGCGAGCGGGTACTTATAAACGAAAGCAGTTATTTCCCCGCGAGCGGGTACTTATGAATATACCGGTCTCGCCATACGAACCGCACCGGGTCCCCATCCCACCACGCTAGAGAAAAGCGTGTATAGGCGGTTTACTGATTTAACACGCACATAATTATAATTAATTAATAATTAATTATAATTAATCGAAATTAATTATAACTAATTAAATAATTATAACTATAATTAATTATTAATTATTAATTAATTTACTATTAGATAATTAATTATTATTATAATTAGGTTATTATTAAACATAATTAATAAAAATTATAACAAATAAATAATATAAATAATATTTATATATATTAAAAAAAATTTCCCTCACCCTCTCACTCTCTGGTTCGGCCGAAAAAGCGCGGGTAAGGGAGAAAGTTGCGATCACAGCAAGCGCGCTCCTGTGCTTGCTTCGATCAAAATGGTCGTGACTTCCGATCCTGCAGGAAGAGACACCGCCGAAGGAGGAGATCGAGATTTGAGGCGTCAGAGCAAGGGTTCGGCCTGGAGATCGATCGGAGAGGGGGAATCGGGCAGAGGAGGCTTCGGCTGAGTGAGGAGATCAGAGATCTCGGCTTGGAATGGAGGTATGCGAAGGAGTTCTCTCTCTCTCTCTCTCTCTCTCTCTCTCTCTCTCTCTCTCTCGGCCTGTGCGGGACGTCGGGCAGAGCTTCGGTCGGAAAGATCGGAGGGAAACAGCGATGGGAGATATGCGACAGGGAAGGAGATCGGGAGCAGAGTTGTCGTGTGAAAGAGCTCTTCCCGAAGGCTTCATCTGCTCGGTATTTAACTACCAAGAGCGGGTAGAGATCGAGAGCATGCTTCAAACAGAAATCACGGGATGCGATTGTTCGGCTCCGATTTCAGCCAGATTCGCGGCAGAATTCAAGGATCCAAAGGGTATGAGGTTTGTACGTGGGATTTTCAATTTGATTTTTCCTCTCTTTTGTTCCTTTGGGTATTATATGAAGGTCAACACAAGATAAATTCTCTACGAAGCCTATAACACTGAAACAAGTGAAGTTTCATCATATTTGTGTTTTATGACACCAAATCTACAACAAATACATAGAAAAAGACAAAAGACATTCTTTAAAATTTCAAAATAAAACTTTATGAGCAAATTCAATGACAAACATACATGCGAATAATATATTTAAATCACGTATATTCATCTCGATACAATTTCCAAATTCAATTACAATATCCCGAGAAGCATGCAACTCTCTCAAGAAATATGTCCTTGCCTCGAGAAGCATGTAATTGCTCAAGAAGCATGTAACTGCCTTAAAAAGAGTTGAACTAACTCGAGAAGTTTAGGACTATCTCAAAAAACATGTAATTTCTAAAAAATGAGGTAACATGCTAAAAGCATGCAGGTACACTATACGACTGCATTGAAGAATTATGCAAGCACACAATATAAATGTACTGAGAGACGTGCAAATACATTATGCAAATGTACTAAAAAGCATGTAGATAAACCAAAAAAATGTATAAGTTCATAGGGTAAATGCACCAGGAAACATGCACGCACTATGTGCAAATACAATAAAAAGCACACAAATACACCAAAAAAATGTAAAAAACACAACACATACATACAAGAGACATGCAAATGCATCATGTAGATGTATTGGCAATCATGCAAGTGTCATGCAAGCATATTGAAGACCACACAAAAATATTAAAAGTGTGAAGATACATTGAAGTTTGTGCAACTATACAATGCAAATGCATTGAAAGTGCGCAAGTGCAATATGGAGGAGCATCAAATACGTGTATGTGCACCATGTGGAAGCATCGAAAAGCATGTAGGCTCATTAAAAAGGGCACAACTATCTCACATGTGTACTAGAGAGTATAAAAATGCATTAAAAAGCATGCATGACATATAAAATCATTGAAATCAATTCAACTAGCATGAACTCTGGCAAATACAACAATCTCTTAAATTCGAGGTTTAAGAATATTGCACAAGTTAAAATTAAAATGAACTTAAATTTGACTCATCACAGCAAGCGTGCAAACACATCGAAAATCATGCACATGTGTAACTATATCATATAAATGCAATGAAAAACATGCAAGTACATAATGCAAATGCATTAAAAATTGTGCATGTGTATCATGCATCCGCATCAAAAATGTGCAATGGTACTAAAGTTAATATATCCACATGTGCGCCAACAAATATTTTAAATACTTGAAAATAAAATTGACAATATGCAAAAGCAATAGCAAACTTAATTTTACTCAACTCCAAAAATCATACTACTCACTCAACTCCAAAAATCATAATACATATGGAAAAGTGTGCCAATCACTTTGAAATTTTATTAAATCCTCTTTCATAAATAAGTTCATCAACATATTCATATGTTCTTGGATAGGTCACCTGCCTATAAGACAATTTTTAAGCCCAAACATGAAATTTGGTCCTTCACCACCCCAAGGCCGGAGTAGCAAGACTTTCATCTCTTGAAAAATTACCATTAATTGAAAATAAAAATTAATTGAGCAAGTTTGCAATGAAACATTCAATCACAATACTTAGAATGATAGCCTATCTTACAAATCCAAAAGCAAATGTTAATCACAAACTTGATCCTCTACAAGAAAGTTAGAAAAACTGATAAGATCAAAAGTAATAAAATGAAAGAGTTCAAAACCTCGATAATGGTTTCATTAATAGACAACCTCAACTAGTCGAGAATATGAATTTCAAAATGGCCTTAAATTCCAAGGCTAATCATTTAGTGCTTAAATTTTTATAAAACTTTAAAGAGTCTAATATTTGCAAAAATCTAAAAGTATTTCAAGTAAAATCAGTGTATTCAAACTTGAAACATTTATTGAGAGATAAATTTAAAAATAAAATTAACTTAGAAAAAGCCAAAGGCTTGTTGTGTGTATCTTTATGTTCAATCCCAAATGATATATCACTAATAAGGATATGACGTGTCTTATAATCGATAAATTTGCCACCAAGTGGCACTACTAGTAAACGGCTATGATCGGAGCCCTTTACCTAGATAGTTTTATTATAAAATGACATCATTAAATTACAGTCATAGTCAGAGCCCATAAGTTTCCTAATTGCTTGATAATCCTTGAGCAATAGGTCATGCAATGCACTTAATAAAGTACAAAGACCTCAAGTAGGTAAAATCAACTTAGATTTATCCCCTTGAACAATCATCCACCCCAGATCTATAAAGCCCTATTAAACAATCCAACCCATGATTCAATAAGCAGTGACCATCAAATGATTAGCCTTAACGAAAAGTTCTCTACCATAGGATATTTAAGCATTGATACTTGCGCATATGAAAAACTTGGACCCAGATCTTAAAGTCCTCACAAAATGAGGTTGGAATATCTACCTAGCATCTTATCTGCAAATATAATCTACCATATAAAAATTCAATCCTAAAATTATACTCTCTCAGCATAGATAGGGCACAAATTTTTGAAGCCCATAGTTGCATCCGTTTGGTATAGGCTGCTGCAATTTTAGGGATGAAAACATGTTGGATATTTCTAACAGAATTAGGATCCAAATTTGTTTAATATGGATACTGAAACTTACCATCCCATAGAATTTCCTATATAAGTAGATAAAAATACTGATGGAGGTTTCACTTCCTTCGAAGATTGATGTCCAGATTTCAGATTTTTGGTCAGTTACTTCAACATAGATATAACTGGCAAAAGTATTGGACTTATAGCTAATAGACGTGTATCCTTTTTTCATTTGATATGCTGGACAAGATTCAGATTTTGGACATCGGTGTGTTTATATGCATCGCTAGAAATAGTCATGTCAATATTAGACTTGTGCAATGTCTTTGTCTACTTCCATAGGAAAATTGGTGTAAAATCAAGTTAAATTGATAAAATAAAAATTAAAAAAATGGATAAGGCTGCCCATCTAAATTGGAAGTAAAAAACAAAATCAAATATGAGAGCACTGTAAATAATGACCTCTTGCAGAGGACCAATAAGCAGATGTGTTGGCTCACTGTACAATAATGCATGTTCACATAATTTTATAGATTTGTGGAGGTCCTTCAAGTGTGACCATTTGGGAAGCCTCAACAACCCTGAAAATTGACTTATTGCTCAGCACAAAGTACTACATAAATGGGAAAATTACAGCAAAAAGATTTATCACAGGAAAAGAAAATGAAAACTCGAATGAACTCAAGAAAGCAGTATACCATATTCATCAATGGGCGCATCATAATCATAGCTTGTGGTGATGAATGGCCCCCCAGAAGTGCGACCGAAGTTCGTCCCACCGTGATACTTTAGAGGAAAAGGAATTGCAGTGTCAATCAAGATTAATATCAAACAAATCGTTCATGATTGGTAAAGGACATACCATGTAATAATTTTGAAGGCTGCCTCCTTTCTGGAAAAAACGTGCAACAGAAAAAGCAATATCTTCTGGGGGTCTGTGAGGATTGCTTGTGCCGAAGGTTTGAAACCTGGTAAAAAAAAAAACATGTTGAAGCAATTAAAGGAAACTCATAATGAAATAAATAGCCAAAGAAGTTGGAGATTGAAACGAACTTCAATTTGAAATCAATCACTTCTCCACATTCCATGCTATTAAAAACATGGTCCTCTTGTAGATAAAAGAAACTGTAAATCTATCGTTTTGTAGAAACCTATGAATCATTAGGATAATAATCACATTCCTGTAGAAGACTACCTTGCACACTTCATTAGAAAATTGTTATTATTTTTTCTTATGAAATTGAAATGCCACAATGAATTTTCCTACTTTATTGTATGCAGTTGCTGATTTTTAAACTCTTAAGAAATTTATAGAAAAGAAAGTTCAACTCCATGAACTAAAGCTGAAACAAAAATATCCAGTTTTTCTAATCAGATCCACAAATGGATCCAACTCAACCAATGATCTCAGGTGATTTGATATAGATCTGATCCATAAAAGTACCATAACCTCATATATGAAGCAGATCAATCATCACTAAAAGTTATATCTCAACCCAAATATTATAACCATAGATGACCACAACTGTCATTAATTTTTTTAAACAAAAAAAAAAATCTTTAATTTGAAAAGAAAAAAGGTACAAAATAAAGCAAACGCAGAAAATTGCAAGATTAAAAAGATAAAAATATAATCAATGACCCTGAGGGTCCTCCTTTAAGCATCTAACTTGAAATCAAATATATTTTGGAGAGTTACAACATATTTTCTTGCAATTTATTCTCAGCTAGCATATAAAATTTATAGCATGTTGTCCACCATCTCTTTTATGCTAGAAACGCTAACATTAGAGCCAATAAACTTGTTGACCTCAACCCTATTGCAGAGGTCGTGTCATTCATTCACAATTAAAATATAAAGCGATCAAAAACACAAATCATTGAAACATTGTCCATTCACAAAACAGACAATGTTGAAGAATTTGGGGCATTTGGGGCAACTGAAATCTATGTGCTTCAAAAATTCGAGCCCCAACCTCTCTTTGCCCTTTTTTGTCAAAGGGGAGAGTATTAACAAGAATAGGTTTTGGGATAAACTTTTAGAAGGCAAATTAGATTTTAGATAAGACACTACCCAGAGATTTTGCCCACATTTTATGAGGACTTCATGATCTTGAATTTGGTTTTCCACAAGCGCAAACCCTTATGGTCAATAACGCCGCCAAATAATGAGAGTACTTTTAATTAAGGATAGTTATTAGATAGGCACTAACTATCTAGTATATAGTAAAAGCAACTTTAGAATTTAAATTTTGGAATTTTGAAATGGTTAAGATTTGAAATTTATCATCATATGCTTAAAGAGGGTGATGCGAGAATGATGATGGGCCCGATCAAGATCTTATGGTTCCGTTGTCCCGGGAGATCATGGACCCTAGTCCACTTAATCAAACGACATAGTTGACCAAACCTAACCAAAGGATTTTTATCGGCATTCATGAGTTGTTTTATCCAATAGTACCTAGTAGACTTGCGGTAGATGTTTTCGTAAGGGGGCATATTCGAGCCAACCTTAGTTAACAGAGGGCTTTATGCTTTTTCGATTATATCTTATGATTCATTACTTAAGGGCATTTGCCAATGAGGAAGATACAGGCTTTAATTATGAACGTAATATAGCAAAATCGTTAGGTCAAACCACCCAGTCAAATAGCCTAGGTTATAATCATTCACCATGTGGAGCTGTTGGGCCAAACCAATGATTATGTAGAGTTGTTGAGTAAAACCATCAATTAGAGGACCCTGACATAATCGTTTGCCATGGCCAAGCCACAGACTATGTGGAAATGTTAGGCCAAACCAATAGCTAAAAGGTATTTGTTACATCTTTACAACAACAACATCAAGCCTTTCTTTCACTACGTGGGGTCAGCTACTTGAATCTTTTTTCTCTATTATGTCATGTAAAAAATAAAATTCTCATTTAAATCTAATAAAGAAATGTCATTTCTAATATTTTCTAACCAAGTTCTTTTAGGTTTACCTTTACCTTTCTTAACATAGGTAAGATCTAATACATTTACTCTCCTAACAAGGTCATCGGAAGGCCGTCGTTTTGCATGACCAAACCATCTAACGCAACTCTCTCTAATCTTATACGTCCCTAGAGCTACTTCAACCTATTCCCGGATATGCTCATTTCATATTCTATCTCTAAGAGTAAATCCACTCATCCACCCGAGCATTATAATCTCTGCAACACTTAACTTAATATTATGCTTCTCTTTTAATGGCCAACATTCTGCTCCGTAAAGCATAGCAGGTCTCACCACCATCTTATAAAATTTTCCCTTAAGTTTGACTGGTACTTTTCTATCATACAACAAATTTGAATTCTACTAATAATATACCCATCTATTTCACCATCACTCTAAAACATAGACCCAAGATATCTAAAATGAGTACACTTATTGATGACTTGATCGCTCAAAGTCACAAACCTCCCACTAGATCTATTACTATTAAAATTACACTCCATGTATTCAGTTTTATATCTACTCAAATGAAAACCTTTAGACTTTAGACTCTAAGGTTGACCTCTATAATTCAAGTTTACATCAACTTCCTCTCTAGTCTTATCAATAAGAAAAATATCATCAACAAAAAGCATACCATTAGGGTACATCCTCTTTGCAAATGTTACTAAGAAAATCCATGACTAAAGAAAAAAGATAAGGGCTTAAGGATGATCCTTGATGTAATCCAACTGAAATAGGAAAATACTTGGTCAAACCACTTTGTATTTGAACACAAGTAACAGCTCTTGCATATATATCCCTAATGACTTGAATATAAGCATTATTACCCCTTTTCTTTTCTAAAACTCTCCAAAGCACTTCTCTTCGAACTTTATCATATGCTATCTCTAAATCAATAAATATTATATATAGATCCTCCTTATTCTCTCTATACTTCTCCATCAACCCTCTCAATAAATGAATAACTTCCATAGTAGACCTACCCGGCATAAATTCAAATTGATTTTGAGAAACAATAGTATCATGTCATAACTTATGCTCCATAACTCTCTCTCTCTCTCTCTCTCAAAGTTTTAAAGTATGACACATTAACTTAATTCCTCTATAATCGCACAATCATGTACATCGCCTTTATTCTAAAAAATAGGATCAACACACTCATTCTCCACTCATCTGGCATCTTTTTAGTCTTCAAAATAATATTAAAAAGTTTAGTAAGCCAAAAAATTCGTTCGTCTCCAAAGCATTTCCACACACCTTTATTGTAATATCATCAAGTCTAATAGTTTTTCCACACTTCATTTTTGAAACCTCTCTAACTTCAATTTTACTAATACGCCGATAAAAATATAAATCCCTATTTTCAATTAGAGTCACTAAAGTCAATCGTATTCTCACAATCTTCATTGAAAAGCTTAGCACAATATCTCATCCACCATTGTTAAATATCCTCTTCTAAAAAAGAATTTTTTTATCTTCATCCTTAATGCACATCACTTGAACTAAAACCATAC
>NW_021319315.1:9838335-9841208 GCF_001605985.2 Dendrobium catenatum
AAATGCATTAGCATTAAAAAAATGTATTAAAGGATTCATGTCATGATTATTCAACAAGTTTTACGCTGGTTATTGACTACTTAACGCAACCCTCCACTTTTTTCATCCACGACTTGGGATCTGGCAATGCCAATGTTAATATTTGTTATGTCTTTATTGGAAAAAATTTATTTGAGAATAAATTTTAGAGATATTTTCAATTGGGCATTCGATCTTTGTGAGCTGAAGTTATTCTAAAATTCATCCTCCTTGACAAACAACGGCGGATGATGGGTGAATTTTTTTTCTAAGACTTTTGGTGATTTTATTTTATTTTAAATATTTAAATTTTGGTGGGTATTAAATTTGTAATTTTTATCAAAATGAGCGCCCGTAATGGGTAACTTTAGGATTTGGGGGTATTTTCGTAAGTTAAACAATCCCCACAATTGAGATTTACATTTAGCATGATCATCATAAAGGTGAGTTAAAGTCACCTTAAATATATTTGTACTTTATCGGAGTTTTGGGGCATTTAAAAAGTACAATGCCCTTTAGTTGATATTTATATTCAACACGGTCATCATCTGAATGATGTTAAAACTACTTTAAATATATTGATATTTAATCAAAGTTTAGAAGCATTTAAAAGATAGAATCCCCCCATTTGATATTTATATTCAATATGGCCATCATCGAGATTGACCTACAACTTTGTCCACTTATCACCAAATGATTGGACCCGAGCAACGGCTCGTATAAATCATTTATCACAGGCCTTATCAACTACTCTTTTTAAGGAGGGTGAAGCTCAAAATTTCATAATTTTTTTTTTTTTTTGCATTTTAACATGCACAGTATTCTCATACCAAGGATTTACTAGATTAAAATATTCATCAAAGCATATACAAATTATTTAAATTTCATTTTAAATGATGTGTATGCTTTTTAGTGTATTTGAGGTTGCCAGTTTGCCAAGAAGTTTGATGGGAGCTGACATTATAAACTGCACCAATCGTCGCGGCAGATATATTTTACTTTTTAAATGACAATCTTTGTAGGTTGTTAAATATTTCATTAGCATGCGACTAGGATGGTTATGCTAACGTTACAAACAATCAGTGTCCTTAAACAAATAGGGTCGCTCAACAATTCGGGCTTTAACAAGTAACTCCATATAAGGGTTTACCGGTCCTCCCTAGTGTTGCGGATGTCAGCGAATTGAGCTCGGAGCCCTTAGACGCCCACATGTACATTGCTTTAATGATGTGAATTCATCTACTTAAGCTTGACACTAGTAATAAGTTTCATATAAACCACCTGGTAATCTCACAGGACTCAGTTACACTTGACTAACCTGGATGAGATTGTCATACATTCCTTTCATGGAGCGTAGATCCTGAAAGTATGAATGTTGGGAGAGGTTGCTAGTAGTCCCTTGGACTCAAAAGCCATGAAGAAGATTGTTAGGCCGGCACCTGAGCCGGCAGGACCGGTCCAACCTAGACCAGTCCTGGTCTACACCCGGCGGAAGCCAGGCGAACAGAGGGAGAGGGTGGAAGTGCTGGGGGCCCACTTGGAGTTAATTCAAATTTTGGGAGGGAGAATTTGAATTAGAAGGGGTAATTACGTCATTTGTAATCCTCCTTTCATGTTTAATTAGGGAGATGAGGGGGAATTAGGGTTATCTTGAATTTAAATAATTTTGAGATCTAGGGTTTGGTGTTCTTGGGCTCTTGGCTTTGCCGGAGATCGTTGGAGAGTTTTTCCTTCCTCTCGAATTGAAGGAAAGTTGTATCATGCAAGTGCTTTTAATCCTCTATTGAAATAAAAGTGTTTGCAATTATTTTCCTACGTTTTCTCCCACGTTTTCTCTCAGATTTTCTCTGGTTTGGGCTGTTTTCTGCTGTGGACAGCAGTTTTCTTTATTTGATACTTGATTTGGGTTAGGATTGCTTGTGAATACAAGCACTTCCTATCAAATTGGTATCAGAGCATCGTTCTGGGACCATCGACGGCTGAAATCCTGAATTTCAGCGGGATTTTTGGCTTTCGGAGGAAGATTTCTTGTGACTCGTAGAAAGAAAAAATGGCCGGAAAGAAGATCGAAGTCCTAAAAGGCAAATTTGGCCAATTAAAATCAGATTTGGAGGAAAAATTCCTTGAAATCACCTCCAATAATGAAAGGTTGGATGGGAAGTTTACGGCTATGGAAGAGATGATGAAGAAATTACTTGAGATGAAGAATAATCCGACGGCGTCGAAAGCAAGAGAGACTATCGGCGACCATGGCGTAGGAGGAAATCCGAACCCGCTTCGGGGGAGGAGGAATCCGGCAGTAGAGATCCTTGAGGGAGAGGACGACATGCCACCTCTAGAGCCACTTTCTAGAGAGAAGATGAGCATGGGAAATGATCGAAGAGGTGCTGATTTTGGCGGTAGAAGAGAGGAATTCCAGCGTCAAGGTGCTGAATTTCAGCATCGAGGTGCGGAATTTGAAGGTAGAAGAGGGGAATATGAGGGAAGTGCAGATTTTGGCGAAAGAAGAGAAGAATTTCAGCGTCGACGTGCTGATTTTGAAAGGGAGAGAGGAGAATATGATGACGGATTCGGTTACCAACGTCGGAGGGAGGACCGGGACACTTGGGGAGCACCTCCTTTTCGAGGAATGGGAGGTTATGGAGAGTACCGGAGTAACGGAAGGGATCCGAGGGTGAGGAAGTTGAAGATGCCCATCTTTGAGGGTGAAGATGGCCATGGCTAGATATACAAGGTAGAGCGTTACTTTGCAGTAAACGGGATGACCGAAGATGAGAAGTTGACGGCGGCAGGACTGTGTCTGGAAGGGAAGGCGTTGACATGGTATTAGTGGCGAGACAGGAGAGAGCCTATCA
>NW_021319315.1:9844540-9889540 GCF_001605985.2 Dendrobium catenatum
ATCAAGCTAATTTTGAGAAATTAAGCTTGAATCGATGTCGAATCGCATCGAATTGAGCTCGACGGGGTTCGATTGGATTTGAATTGGATTAATTTGATTTAAATTAAATTAAATTTGATTCAATTTAATTAAATCGGGGTTCGATTTGAGTCAATTTCGTCTCGACGACATTCGATTGGTTCGATCGAGCACGATCGAGTCTAGTTGGGCTCGATCGGGGTCGGGTTGATACGAAAATATTCGTCAACAGTCGAGCTACCACCAAATCAGATTGAAGGAAGGTGACATTCAGAAGACGGCATTCAGGACTCACGAGGGGCACTATGAGTTCCTAGTGATACCATTTGGGCTTACCAATGCCCCCGCTACCTTCTAGTCCTTAATGAACAGGGTATTCAGGCAGCACTTGAGGAAGTTTGTGCTAGTTTTCTTTGACGATATTCTGGTGTACAGCCAAAATGAGGAAGAACATTTGAAGCATCTAGAGGAGGTTTTGAGGATCCTACAGACACATCAGCTGAAAGCGAACCTAAAGAAATGCAGTTTTGCCCAGTCTAGTGTGGAATATTTGGGACATGTGGTATCTCAAGAGGGAGTGGCAACTGACCAGTCAAAGATTGAAGCGATGCAGAGATGTCCCACGCCCAAAAACATCAAGGAGTTGAGGGGGTTCTTGGGACTGACAGGATACTATCGGAGGTTTGTGAAGGGGTACAATTCCATCGCTTGGCCGTTGACGGAGCAGTTGAAGAAAGACAATTTCTCATGGGGTGATGCAGCGACCCAGGCCTTCGAAAGGTTGAAGAAGGCCATGACCACTGTCCCAGTTCTAGCCCTTCCAGATTTCAGCCAGGCCTTTGTCGTAGAGACCGATGCGTCGGGATATGGACTGGGAGCAGTGTTGATGCAGAGTCACAGGCCAGTAGCCTACTTCAGTCAGGTGCTATCAACCAGGGCAAGATTGAAGTCAGCATACGAGAGAGCTGATGGCGATTGTCTTAACCATTCAGAAATGGCATCCCTACCTGTTGGGGCGACATTTCATTGTCCGAACTGATCAGAAGAGTTTGAAGTATCTCTTAGAGCAAAGGATGGTGACTGAGGAGCATCAACGGTGGCTATCCAAACTATTGGGCTATGACTTCGAGATCCAGTACAAGCCGGGGTTGGAAAATAAAGCAGCTGACGCCCTATCCAGATGTGTGTGGGAGCTCCAGGAGCTAGCCCTGTCAGTACCATTAATGGTTGATTGGGGAGCCATCAAGGAAGAAAGCATGCGAGATGCGGAATTGGGAAAAATCAGGGAGGATCTGAGGAAAGACGAGAACAGTCAGCCTGGTTACAGCATTGAGGGGGAGAGATTATGATACCAAGGAAGGTTCGTGATACCACGAACCTCTATACATATTCCACACTTGCTGCAGGAGTTTCATGGCAGTGCAGTTGGGGGGCCATTCCGGAGTACAGAAGACATACAGAAGGTTAGCATCTGAGCTCTACTGGAAAGGGATGCATAAGGATGTCGAGGAGTTGGTGGCAAGGTGTGAGGTGTGTCAGAGAAATAAATACATGGCAATGACACCAGGAGGGTTACTCCAACCATTGGCACTTCCAAACAAAGTCTGGGAGGAAGTGTCTATGGATTTCATCGACGGCCTACCCCGTTCAGAGGGTTACACAGTCATTTTGGTAATGGTGGACCGCCTCAGTAAGTATGCACATTTCATCCTTCCACGACACCCGTACACCGCGGTATCAGTGGCAGCAGCTTTAATCAGGGAAGTGGTGAGATTATACGGGCTACCGAAATCAATTGTATCCGATAGAGACAAAGTGTTCCTTAGTCAGTTTTGGAAGGAACTATTTCGAATGCAGGGCACGGTTCTCAAGAGAAGTACCGCTTATCATCCTCAGACAGATGGCCAGACAGAGGTAGTAAATCGAAGCTTGGAAACATACTTGAGGTGTTTTGCTTCAGAAACACCACGAAAGTGGGCAAAATGGTTACCTTGGGCAGAATATTGGTACAACACTTCGTACCATTCTGCAGCTCAAATGACCCCTTTCAAAGTGCTCTACGGGAGAGACCCCCCACACTTAGTGCATTATGAGAGGGGAAACACACCAATATCTTCAGTGGAGCAGTACCTAGAGGAGAGGGATCATGTGCTAGAAGAGTTAAAGAAACATCTTGGAAGGGCACAATAAATCATGAAGGAGCGATGCCGACGCACACAGGAGAGATATACAGTATGAAGTAGGAGAGAAGGTCTACTTGAAATAGGCCCTACAGAAATCATGTGGCACCAGCGAGAATGAGAAATTAACCCCGAGGTACTTTGGCCCATAATGAGATTTTGGGAAGATTGAGTAGTAGTGGGGCTATCGTCGAAATTAACCCCCCCCCGCTACCATTCACCCAGTGTTTCCACGTTGTCCAGCTTGAGAGAGCACTAGGGGAGCATGCAGCTAGTTGTGGAATACCACATCTTTTGACAGAAATTGGGAGGTGTCATGGAACCCATGGAGCTGGAAGGAGTAAAGAGCCGACAAGAAAGGGAAAATAAAAACGGTGTTGATTTCAAATGGAAGGATCTTTCCAGACTACAAGGCCCACCTTGGGAAGCCCTATGAGATGTTTGTGGGCAACAGTTCCCTGATCTTTCACCTGAGGACAATGATTTTTGGGATGGGATGTAAATGTTAGGCCGACCCTGAGCCTGGCATGGACCGGTTTCCAACTGGACCGGTCCTGGTCTACACCGGCGGAAGCCAGAAGGCGAACAAAGGGAAGGGGCGGAGGCTGGGGGGCCCACTTGCGAGTTAATTCAAATTTGAGGAGGGAGAATTTTGAATTAGAAGGGTGGTAATTAGTGTCTTTTGTATCCTCCTTTCATGTTTAATTAGTGGAGATGAGGAGGGAATTAGTTATCTTATGAATTGAATAATTTTGAGATCTAGGGTTTGGGTGTTCTTGGGCTCTTGGCTTTGCCGGAAAATCGTTGGAAGAGTTTTTCTTCCTCTCGATTGAAGGAAAGTTGTATCTTGCAAGTGCTTTAATCCTCTATTGAAATAAAAGTGTTTGCAATTATTTTCCTACGTTTTCTCCCACGTTTTCTCTCAGATTTTCTCTGGTTTGGGCTGTTTTCCTGCTGTGGACAGCAGTTTTCTTTATTTGATACTTGATTTGGGTTAGGATTGCTTGTGAATACAAACACTTCCTATCAAAAATCTGCACAGACGGAACACAGTAGAGGTATAATCTCTTTTTTTGTTCATATATTCTTTTTATCTGCGAAAATTCGGTTATGTTTGATACACTTTTAGGCGAGCAACATATTCAATCCATATCTAAGGAGACTGTATCTTCTCCTACTAGAGTGCGACCGAAGGAGCCTTCTCTAAGCTATAGCAACATCCCATCATCGACACGCCAGCACATACGCTCTCATACCATGGACCCTCCACATGCATCTATGGATTTGACAGCGAGTCTGATACGGCAGCAACTTCTACATCCGGACGAGATACCTTTTGGCTCTTAGAGGATGTCTGTGAATGCAGGATATGTTCCTTTTTATGATGCCGGAATAGGCTCATCAATCATGCACATACCCCATCTGTTCTTGAAGCTGAAACTTTCTTTGTAGAGTTCTTCTTTCCTACGGACCCCTTCTTATTGTTTTGGCCGGGTAAGACATCCAGGGCATGAGAATCATTGCCCGCTGGAGATTTTGATGCACCAAGGTGCACTCCAGCTTCCTTCGAATTGGTCCCTGTGACTGAGACTCCTCTCACTAACAATCCTCTGACACGCTTTATGGAATCGAGCACAGATATAAAACATCTTTTTGGATTGCTTTTCAATTTCTTTGTCATTGCTATTGTCATTTTTTTCTCTTTTTTTATAATAAATTTCCATTCATTCTCTTCCTTTTTGCATTGCCAGAAGGAGGGACTACTAATCCAAGATATTCTATTAACTTCCATCATTTCCCGACCCAAGGAATAAAGACATAGCATGATGTGTCTCAAAGAGCTGATTTTCAGGATGAACCCAGGATCGCCCGATTCATTGGATCAGTTTACAGGTACCACAAATTACCTTGGGCCTTTTAGCACAAAAATTATGTTGAAAATGGATGATTTGAGGTATTGGGAGGAGTTATATCGTGAGGCTGAATTCCTTTTTCGACTGTTGAAATCTCTTTCCATCTTACGAACCTGGTCTCTGTTAGACCGGTCCAATTTTGTCACGACCCAGCCTGGATACTCAATTAACGAGGCGGGAACTGAATGTCGAACGGTATTACAAATTCATC
The DNA here is from genome assembly GCF_001605985.2 of Dendrobium catenatum. Classification (NCBI taxonomy): domain Eukaryota; kingdom Viridiplantae; phylum Streptophyta; class Magnoliopsida; order Asparagales; family Orchidaceae; genus Dendrobium; species Dendrobium catenatum. Next base: position 9,848,863 of record NW_021319315.1, read on the forward strand.
TCATTCCAAATAAAACATTTAACATAAACTTTTCATCAACTGAAGAGCCACTAAACACAAAGAAAACTATAATCAATCTAGAACCAAACTAAGCATTCTCATCAGTCATTTTACATGTCATTTGCACGCATCTTCTATAGACGAAATCTTCCCTTTCAGTCATTTCTTCTTCTTCTGAAAATTTACCTGAAAGATTAATTTAGCGGGTTGAGCTTATAATGTAGACTCAGTGGGGAATCATCATCATGAATGAAGTACTTAAGTCTATTCAATTAACAAGAGGCAGACATTTCTTTTCTTTATTCATTTTATTTCATCTAATCATTTATATATCTCATAACATTTTCATTTAAATACATAAAATACTCTACTTTAATAATTATTCCTTTTCTCATTTAATTAGTATAGGAGCACCGTCTAAATGTACCAAAGGTACAACCATTTTCATTTCTATTTTCTTTTTCATAACATTTTCCTTTTTCGTGCACAGGTATGTTGCTTACCCAGCCAGTACCATACAGGGGTAACTCTTGTACTTGCATGCATATCCTTTTCCCTTTAATCATTCATTCATTTATGCTTTTTATTTATAATATAGATAGTGTCATTCTTGTGCTCATTCTTTCTTCACTTTCATTTTCTCTACATATACATTTACTCATAATATTATATTCATAATATCAGACATTTAAATTCATTAAATGTCAAATTCCATACTTACATATACAATTAAATCCTTTCACATGATAACATGACAAGATAAATAAAATCATTACTTAAAAAAATTATAACTAGAAATTCAATGGTAAATAAAAGTTCAACAATTAAATGTCTAAACATAATAATGATTTACCTACTTTGATTATCTTCTTCCAATATTCGTCTTGTATGAAACCCTTTTTAACTATTAACAATAATATACGGATTCAATTAACATTAAATCCTAATTTGAATGACTAAAAAGAAATGTCTGATTTTCATATAAAATTACATTACAAAACCTCTCATTCACTTCCAAAATTTCTTCCCCTTGCTTTCAATTTCTTCCTTTCTAAAATCTTTAAATCCATATAATATAACTTGCATAAAATGAAATTAAATAACAAAATTTAAAGAATGTTATACAACAAAGAATTTACTTACAAATGAGAATTTCCTCAAAATCCCTAAATTCTTCTTCCTCTCCTACAATTTTTTCTATTTGCTTTCAATCCCTTCTTTTTTTTTACCTTTAAGAAAATATTATTCATGTTTAAGTGAAAAAATCGACGAAATTTATAAGAAAAATGAAGAATTTCAACAAACCTTCTTCCCTTTTCTTCTCGATCGTCCTTCTCGTCCACAGAAATTTCTTCCAAAATTATCTCTCCTTTAATAGTAGGAAGGAAAAGGAATAATTAATTCTTATCATTAAAAACAATCGTTTAATTTGGAAAAACGGAACTCACCTCGCTCTCTCGCACGAAGTTTCCCGTCGCCCGCTCTCTCTATTTCACGAATAGCACCGACCCTTGTTGGGGTCGCGACTTATTAAAAGGGGTTGGCCAGTTCAGTTGAACCGTCCACCCATTCGGTTCGTTACAAATTTGAATTAGGTGATTCAATTAAATATTGTTTTCGAGGGAACAACTCAATTAAATATTTCTTTAGGAGGGACTCAATTAAATAATGCTTTGGTAGGGAACAATTCAATTAAATATTGCTTTGGGAGGGAACAACTCAATTAAATATTGCTTTGGGAGGGACTCAATTAAATTTTACTTTGGGACGGAACAACTCAATTAAATATTGCTTTGGTACGGAAAATTTGAATTAGGAGCTGTTTAGAGATTTTGTAATCTTCTTTACTTTAAATAGTTTCTCTTGTAAGGGTTAGGGTTTCATCTTGAATTTGGCTGAAATTTGAGATCTAGCAGCGTCTAGAGATTTGGGAGAGATAGATCCTCCTCTCAAAAAGAGGATCAATTGTATCTTGCTTTATTTCTTCCGTTAGTTTGATTTCTTCAATAATAATTACTGTTTTGTAGATTTTCCATGGGATTTGTGGAGCATTTTGCAGTTTTTCATCTCTATTGATAGGATTTACTTAAAATCTTCAAGTGTTTCCTATCAAATTTGTATCATAGCACTTTCTTGGGCGGAAAAATAAGATATCTTCATAGTTTTTGTAATTGGATCCAATATCTAATTAATGGCAGCAAAGAAGATGTAGGTGCTAGAAGGCGAGATGGAGCAATTCAAAACCGGAATGGAGAAGTTCTCTGCCATGAAAGAAAATTTGTTATATATGGAAAACAAATTTAGAAGGGTGGAGGAGATGTTAAGAAGGCTCTTGGAGATGCAAACAAAAACTTCAAGAGTTGTTCCGATGGCTAACCCTAACCAAGACTTGACCGGGATTCCCTTGGCAGAAGCGAAGAAAGAGGAGTTTGACAAGGGGAGATTCTTTCATCAACAGTCACCTCCTATAGCTCCGATAAAGAGTGGATCAGTGTCTTTGGATGAGGGAACAACAAAGATGAAAATTTTTAGTGGAGGTGATAGGGTGGCCGACCACTATGAGAGGTATTTTGGGCAAGGGGAGCCAGTCATCAGAGAAGGAGGAGGTCAAGAGCCACCTCCTAGGGCTCTGAAAAGGGCGGAATAGGGTTATCGGATGGGCGGACAGCATGAAGGGCATTTCGTGGTGAAGGTGGTGGGGTGGCTGACTCCTATGGGAGTTCTTTGGGCAAGAGAAGAGGACGACCGAAGAAAGGGGATGGGTCGAACCATGGGGATCAAGGGAAGGAAGGTGGGATTCTGATAGGAAACACTTGGATTCCCAAGTGTTTCTCACCAAAATTGAAGTAGATCCGATGGAAACTGCTGTCCACAGCAGAAAAATAGCAAAACTACGAGAAAAACTGAGAGGAAACGTAGGAGAAATCATAGGAAAACGAAGCAAACACTTTTATTCCACTAAACGATGAAAAACACTTGCAAGATACAACTTTCCTTCAATTCGAGAGGAAGGAAAAACTCTCCAAAGATCTCCGGCAAAGCCAAGAGCCCAAGAACACCAAACCCTAGATCTCCAAACAATTCAAATTCAAGATAATCCCCCCCCTTTTCCTCCTAATCTCCTAATTAACCATAAAGGAGTTTTACAAAATATCTAAACAGCCCTCGTATTCAAAATTTCCCTCCCAAAACTCTTCCTTGGCCCCCATCGGATTCGCTCGTTCCGCTCGGTTCCGCCCGCCTTGCTCGGTTCCGCCTCCTGTAGGTGTGGACCGATCCGGGTTGGACCGATCCAACCGGCCCCTCCTGGGCCGGCGTAACATTACCGCCCTCCCAAAGAATCACCTTGTCCTCAAGGTGAAAATCAGGAAACTGATGTTTCTTCCTCTCGTATGGCTCCCACGTGGCCTCGTAGTCAGGAAGGTTATTCCACTGGATCAACACTTCCTTAGTTTCATCTTCTTTCTAGCGAACACCCCTCAGCTCCAAGGGTTCCATGATCACCTCTAGCTCCTCCGTAAGTGTCGCAGGTAGCTCGGGAACGGTGATGTGATCACCGATGGCCTTTCTCAACTGTGAGACATGAAAAACTGGGTGTATAGTCGCCGATGGGGGTAATTTCAGTCGATATGCTACTGCTCCAATCTTTTCCATCACTTCATAAGGACCAAAGTACCTTGGAGCCAGCTTTTCATTCCTCCTGTTGGCGACTATCTTCTGCCTGTAGGGACGGAGCTTCAAGAACACCTTCTCCCCTGCCTCAAACTGGATATCCTTTCTATGCCCATCTGCTTGCTTCTTCATGATTTGTTGCGCCCTCAGCAAGTGCCTCTTTAACTCCTCGAGCACTCGATCCCTCTCCTCCAAGTACTCCTCTACTGACGAAACAGGAGTTCTACTGCTCCCAAAGTGTACCAAATGAGGGGGATCCCGTCCGTACAACACCTTGAATGGGGTCATCTGTGAAGCCAAGTGAAATGACGTGTTGTACCAGTACTCAGCCCAGGATAGCCACTTTGCCCATAGCTTTGGTGTCTCTGAAATAAAGCATCTTAGGTACGTCTCCAAGCTTCTGTTGACTACTTCCGTCTGGTCATCTGCCTGTGGGTGATAGGATGTGCTTCTCTTGAGAACTGTCCCCTGCAATCTGAATAACTCCCTCCATAAATGGCTGAGGAACGCTTTGTCCCTATCTGATACGATCGGCTCTAGCACTCCGTGTAATTTGACCACTTCTTTGATGAAGGCTGATGCTACTGTTACTGCGGTGTAGGGATGTCGGAGGGGAATGAAATGGGCATACTTGCTCAACCTGTCCACCACCACTAAGATCACTGTGAACCCATCCGAATGAGGCAGTCCATCTATGAAGTCCATAGATATCTCCTCTCATACTCTTCCTGGTAAAGCTAGCGGTTGTAGTAATCCTCCTGATGACATAGCTAGGTACTTACTCCTTTGGCAGACCTCACATCTGGCTACCATCTCCTCTACATCTTTATGCATCCCTTTCCAGTATAGCTCCCCAGCTAGCCTCATGTATGTCTTATGTACGCCTTAGTGGCCCCCCACTGCACTCCCATGAAACTCCTGGAGTAGGTTTGGGATGTGGGTCGACGTCCGGGGTATCACAAATCTCCCCTGATATAGCAGTTTGTCGCCCTCCAGTGAGTACCCCGGGTGGCTACCTGATTCCTTCAGTAACTCAGTCCTGATCTTTCCCAAATTCTCATCTCTAACACTTTCTTCTCTGATGGCCTCCCAATCAAGTATCAAAGGAACGGATAGGTTAGAGTTATAAGTGGTACTTCCTACAACTAGCAATGTATGATGGTTGAGTCATTTGACTGTGCAAGCTGATTTGAAGAGTAGGATAGCTGAAGCTTTATGGAAAGATCCAGATTTTGTGAAGATCATACAATTAGTAAAGGCTGGACATGAGGAGGATTTTATCCTTGATGAGGACAATCTCCTTTGGTATAAAGGCAAGGTCTGTGTACCTAATGTTGATGATTTGAGGAAGGATGTTCTATCTGAAGCTCATTTCTCTGCTTATACTATCCACCCTGGTAGTACTAAGATGTATCAAGACCTTAAGGGTCTATTTTGGTGGCCCGGATTAAAGAGTGTAGCTGATTTTGTTGCCAAATGCACTGCATGTTAGTTGGTAAAGGCTGAACATCAAAGGCCAAGTGGATTACTTCAACCATTACCGATTCTAGAGTAGAAGTGGGATGATATCGCTATGGATTTCGTGTCAGGGTTACCTCGATCACGACAGGGTCATGATGCTATTTGGGTTGTCATTGATAGGCTTACAAAGTCTACTCACTTTTTGCCTACCCGATTGACTGATTCAGTTGAGAAGCTCGCAATGTTGTATGTGGCTGAGATTGTTCGATTGCACGGCGTGCCTAAGTCCATAGTATCTGACCGAGATGGTAGATTTACTTCTAGACTTTGGCGGAAAGTACAAGAGGCTATGGGCACTAGATTGACATTTAGTACAGCCTTCCATCCTCAGACTGATGGGCAAACAGAGAGGACTATTCAAACTCTTGAAGACTTATTGAGATTGTGCATTCTTGACTTTGGTGGAGGTTGAGAATCTCATATCCTTTTGATAGAGTTTGCCTATAACAACTTTTCAAGCCAGCATAGGAATGGCGCCTTATGAAGCCCTCTATGGAAGGAAATGCAGAACCCCTCTTTGTTGGGCAGAGACAGGTGAGAGGAAGGTAATTGGATCAGATCTTGTTGATGATGCTACAAGCAAAGTCAAATTGATCAAGGATAGATTGCTAACAATTCAAGATAGGCAGAAGAAGTATTATGATGCTAAGCACCGCTTTGTGGAATTCAATGTAGGAGACTTTATTTTCATAAAGATTAGGCCGTTGAAGGGTGTACTTCGTTTTGGTAAGGTTGGCAAACTTAGTCCTCGCTACATTGGTCCTTTTGAGATAGTGGAAAGGATTGGGAAAGTGGCCTACATATTAGCTTTACCTACTACATATGCTGTCCACAATGTGTTTCATGTTTCGTCACTAAGGAAGTATATATCGGATGATCCTTCTAAGATCATATCGGAAGATGTGGACTTACAGCCAGATCTTACATATGTTGAAGAACCAGATTGTATTCTGGAGTATAGCCTGAAGCAACTTAGAAGCAGGGAGATACCGTTCGTGAAAATACTATGGAAGCATGGATTGAAAAAGAATGCCACGTGGGAGAAATAGTCAGAAATGAGGAAGTGTTATCCTCATCTTTTCGAGTAAGGTATGATTGTTTGTTCTTCCTTTCTTTTAAATTTCGTGGACAAAATTTTTATTAGGAGGGGAGGATTGTAAAACCCGCAATTCGTCATTTGAGTGTGTCGCACGCATTTCGATGCGCCGCGATGTACTTAAGTGAAATTTCTATGTCATCGGAATTCGACGAAATAAATTTTATTATATTCGTCTCGAAATTTCGATCGAAACGGTATAAATAACTTATATTAAATTTCGCACGATTTTGAAGTTAAAATTCGCCGAAGTTCGTTTAAGTAACATTTTGCCTTATTTTCCAATTTTGCCCCTAAGAGTTCTTAAGGGAAATGAAACTAGTGAGGGTACATGCATAATTTTACTTCCTAAATCTCCTTAATCCCCCTCATATGCCTAAGGGACCGAACATTTCGGTCCCTTGTTTCCTTCGACCGCACGCGAGAGAAAGGGAGGAGTGGTGACGGGAGAGCTCGGCGGGCGCGATTCCGGCGAGATTCCGGTGAACTTCTTTAGGAAAATCGTAGAGGAAAACTTGAGGTAAGTTTTTCTTAAAAGAAATGGAAGTTTTCATGAGATTTTTGTATAGAAAAATTTTAGGGTTTGTGTGTTTGAGAAATTTCTTTATGAAACTTTTAGGGTTTGACTTGATCTATGTTTTCCTATCATTCATGTCAAATTTTTTTAAAAAAAACACTAAATCCGAATTTTAGGGTTTCTCATTTTGATGAAATTTTTACGGGAATGATTAGAATAGCTTAAGGGAAGACTTTTGGCATTAAAAAAGTAATTTTTCAATTAGCAAATTTGAGTGGAAAAATTAGAGAAAATTTAGGATTTTTCCAAACTTAGTTTTTTTTAGGTTGCATGTTCACTAAGTAATAAGTATATTACTAAGGACTTAGGGAAGTCCCTAATTAGGGAATTTGAAAGAAAATCATTTTTTAAAATTTTTATCTAAGATAAATCCGAAAATTATTAATATTATTTACTACTTAGATGAAGGGAATGTTTTTGTATGCTTAAGAAATGAAAATATCAAATATTGAAAGTATAAATGTTGGGATTTTTGACAAATCCGAAAATAACATTTAATTTTAAATAAAATTAACGATGTTTGCGATTTTAAATGCTTGTAATAGTCATTGAAAACTTCTTTTCCCTTAGGTTGAAATATAGAAACGTGGTAAGGAATTGTGCGGGAAATATTGCAAAGGAAGACTTGAGGGTAAGTGACTCTATATGCTAAAGAACATGTTCATTTCTTTATATATATATCTTACTTATTTTATGATTTGTAAAGAAGATAGAAAATTATGTTCAAAGCCTTGCAAAGAAGATGAAATTTAATGTTCAAAGTCTATATGCCATGTTCACGTTCATTAATGGTTTTAAAGTATATGTTAGAAAAACTTTTTAGCAATTCATATGAAATCATGAGCATTTGCATATTTTCATGCTTAAATCTCTCATACTTATGACATGTATACCATATATGAAATGCATAACTTGTGATTGTTGATGACGGAGTACCAAGATGTGGCTCTTTGAGCAAAGACGGCCTTTAAGGCAAAATGGAAAGAAAGGAAAAGGATATGGCCATTAAAGATTGTACCTAATAAATACAATTCGGTACTCCGGGACGGCTGTATACAATATGAATAGAAAGATAAACATATGCAAGTATTTCATTTTCTCTCATGTTAAGAAATCTATTTCATGCTTTAGACATACATATCTCATATCATATTCAACATACATTAAGACATCTATTACCTCATGTGTAGATTATTAATCCACAAGATCTTTTCTTTTAAATGTACATGAACTTTTGCTATAGTTGTCAATTACTGAGCGTAGCTCATCCCTAGTTTTGGGAAATTTTTAGGAGAACTTACTCTTAGGTGATGGCTGAACACCCGAGGTTTACGTACAGTCGACGCGCAACGGGTGGCAGGTTATTTTACTGTTTTCAGTAGTTGTTGTAGTCCCTTACTTTATTTATTTTGGATAGCATGTAGAGCATGATTTGATTAAATAGCCATCTTGTATATTGTGAACAATCAGTGGTTTGAAATTAAAAAGTTTTAGAGGCGCTTTTATGTGAAGTCTTTTGGAATTGTTATGTATGAAATTTGATGATTAAATTGTTTTGATCGTCCGACTTCGTTCCCGCCTCGAATTTACGAGCTAACCGGGCCGGGTCGTGACATGTCCACAGCAGAAAAACAGCAAAAATACGAGAAAAACTGAGAGGAAACATAGGAGAAATCGTAGGAAAACGAAGCAAACACTTTTATTCCACTAGACGATGAAAAGCACTTGAAAGATACAACTTTCCTTCAATTCGAGAGGAAGGAAAAACTCTCCAAAGATCTCCAGCAAAGCCAAGAGCCCAAGAACACCAAACCCTAGATCTCCAAGCAATTCAAATTCAAGATAATCTCCCCCCCCTTTCCTCCTAATCTCCTAATTAACCATAAAGGAGTTTTACAAAATGTCTAAACAACCCCTCGCATTCAAAATTTCCCTCCCAAAACTCTTCCTTGGCCCCCGTCGGATTCGCTCGTTCCGCTGGGTTCCGCCCGCCTTGCTCAGTTCCGCCTTCTGTAGGTGTGGACCAGTCCGGGTTGGACCGGTCCAGCCGGCCCCTCCTGGGCCGGCGTAACAGATTCCCACCCATGATATATGAGAGAAATATGGAGGGATCACGACAACCGCTATGCTAGAGAAGGAAGAAGCTATTGGGGTGGTAGTGATCCTAGGGTGAGGAAGTTGGGGATGCCAGTATTTAAAAGGGAGGATGCTTATGGATGGGTGTACCAAGTGGAGATGTATTTCATGGTGAATGGGTTGACTGAGTAGGTGAAGTTTATGGTTGCATGACTATGTCTAGAGAGGAAAGCTTTAACTTGATTCCAGTGGATGATAGCATGGCCACTAACAGAGCAACTGAACAAAGCTATCAACAGCATCTCATCCTTCCACCTTGAGGACAAGGTGGATCTTTGGGAGGAGAATATTATTAGACCAGTCAAATTTGAATAAGGGGATTCAATTAAATATTATTTTAAAGGGAACAACTCAATTAAATATTGTTTTGGGAAGGACTCAATTAAATAATGCTTTGGGAGGGAACAACTCAATTAAATATTACTTTGAGAGGGAACAACTCAATTAAATATTGCTTTGGGAGGGACTCAATTAAATATTGCTTTGGGAGAGAGCAACTCAATTAAATATTGCTTTGGGAGGAAAATTTTGAACTAGGGGTTGTTTAGGGATTTTGTAATCTTCTTTGCTTTAAATAGTTTATCTTGTAAGTGTTAGGGTTTCATCTTGAATTTATCTGAAATTTGAGATCTCTTAGGTTTAGATTTTTTTGGGCTCTAACAGTTTAGATAGATCCTCCTTTCAAATAGAGGATCAATTGTATCTTTGTTTATTTCTTCCGGTAGTTTGATTTCTTCAATAAAAATTACTGTTTTGTTGATTTTTCATAGGATTTGTGGAGCATTTTGCTGTTTTTCATCACTATTGATAGGATTTATTTAAAATCTTCAAGTGTTTCATATCCACTCTTATTGCATGATCTTCATGAGAAGGTTAGAATTCAACCAAAAGCTGCTAATGTGGCCCACGACGAGTTTGAAAAAGTTTCGTGGCTATGAGGCAAGATAGTCATAGATTTGTCAGTCTTTCAATTGAAAATGATAGCCTCTCCTCCAAGATAAAGAATCTCTGAAAGGAGATTAGAGATTCGATGTCTACAAGGTAGATCTTGAAGCACAACAAGCAGGATGGGCACAAGTAAATGAAATCTCTATCAGATTCATCACCATGTCATGATAGATGCTGATGTTGCATGGCTCGAGCTGTGGCAGAATTACAGGTTACTGAGGCTAAACATCATACCCTTGCTGAAATAATGTCACGGCTTCAATTCACACGAATGTAGATTATGATTCACATCCCCAACAATAAAAACATAAACAAGCTCTGTAGATCTTGATTCACCATCCACAAGCTCCTCGATTCAAGAAATGCTAACATCATAAGCAATTGAAAGAGAGCTAAGATCATTCACGTCTCTGACAACAAAAACATAAACAAGAGCAAGAACCACAATAGGGTGGGCAGAGATCATTAATAACAAGAGTAGGGGCAGAAACCATCATAATCATAGGGCTGGCAACCTGAGAAGGTATTGACTCCAAGTTCCAGAGTTGATTCAAAGATTTGAGCACAAGCTAGTCAGAAGTAGTAGAAAATGCTATCATTGCATTACAAGAAAGGTTTTTTTATCAATTGGAAGATACTGACTACCACGATATTGAGGATTTCACAACTCTAGGTGCGCTGAGCCATTCTGAAAAATTTTAATCAAATATATTGCAATAAGAACAATATGACAGAATATCATCAAGATCGACCTTCTGCAGACTACAGAAGCAAATTGAAGTGTAGTTAATCTAAAATTTTCTATAAAGGAATATCCAAGCAGTTGACTAGAGTAAATCATGGATTAATTGAAATAGCAAATCCGTAGATGTGAAAAAATAATCCAAATTAGAATAATAAGAATGTGGTGACCATATAACCATACGTATTGGAATCCATCATACATATTCTTTGAATAGAATCTTGAGTGATCAAAATATGGAATAGCTTAATAAGAATTTGACAAAAATCAAAAAGTCCATAGTATAATCCTTAACTAAAAGTAGATCAACCATGAATTTGTGAACAACCACCATACTAAAATAGCCCCAATAAGACTTGTCAAAAAGGTAAAAAAAAAGGTAAAGACAATTTCCTTCATCCCCCATCCTCTACTCTTCTATTTCTCATGTTATCATCACCTTATCCCTTCTTCCCTCCCTGCATTGCTACGCCAATATAATAAGAAGAAAAGGAAAAAAATACGAGTATTTCACAAGAAGTGCAACTATATTGTAACTAATATTAAAAATCAGATTAAACCATACGCCCTTTTTGATATATTAATAAGCTTCGACTATGGACAAGCTTTACAAGAAAGCTTAGCATAACTACTGCGCAGATGATACAAGACTTCAGAAAAGCTTGATTATAAGATACGCAAAAAAAAAATAGCAGCTTCATGTTAGCAAGAAGATTTTAATACCAGCAATGTACTTACCACCCTGGCCAATTCTCTGTCCAAATCTTTGGTTTGCTGGGGGAGTTCGGAGCAAATTGATCACAATAAAAAGAGTTGCACGTATTAATCTACCAAAAAAAATACAATATTAATTCATTTAGAATAATTTTGTTATTTTAAAACAGGAACAAGCTCAAAAAAGCAAAAGCACAAAATCAAAAAACAACAAAAAAAGTCATACAAAAGTAATGCTATACTGCTGACTGATCCTTACCACACGTGCAGGTGCATCATACTGCTGACACATAATCCAAGGTACACCAATGTCTTGAGAAAGCGCCATATCTGCAGCCCACATTGCATAAAGCTTCCCACCATCTCCATAAACTTTTTCAGTATCACCATATTCATTCTCAACCTGAAAGGAACCACATCTAATTATTCTTGAGCTGTTTGCCTTTGACAGAAACCAAAACCGGAAAAAAGAAATTAGCACAATCAGATAAAAGATGATTACAAACAAACAAAAAAAACAAATACTGTAATGATATTAAAAACCACGATATTGCAATATAACCATTCCATGAGTGGTTTCTTTTTTATTAATTGACATATGTTAGTGACGTTTTTCTTATTGGAATTATTAGTAGTATACCACAAACATTCATATATAATAGCATAACACCCAATTTTACAACAAATAGTTGCATGGACTATCAATGATTTACAGCAAGAGAAATTAAGATGCATATTGTATTCATCATCATAATAAGAGCAAAAATTTCTTGATAGTCAATTCCATAGGATCGAATGTCTTTTAACTACTAATCTCGCTTTATATCGTTCCAAGTTTCCATCTTCTCTATATTTCATAGATAAGATCCATCAATTCCTATCAATTTCTTCACTTTTGGTAGTTCACTGATCTTCCTAGTATATATTTTTCCCAGTACATTCGTTTTTTCCCTCATGTTATCCTTCTAAGTCTTGCTTTCAAGTACCTCAAAAACAGTTTGTGTTATTATAATAGAATTAGAGCTAATATTTATAAGGAAAGTTTTATAGTTAGGAAAAAAATTTTGAAAAGATGTGTATTAGAAGATGGGATGTTGAGAAGAATATGTAGCGATGGGGTGATCATTATTACCGAGTCATGAGCTTGTTGGTGATTTTAGCTTAGTTTAGCAATTTCATTTATAGTTTCCATGAAGAAAGGAATGGTTTCATATTAAATTTTATTGTTCTTTTCTATCATATTTGACTGCAACAATCCTTTGGACGGAACTTCAATTTGTCACCATAAATGTACTCAGAATGTAGCCACTAACAATATGGTGCACTCAAATCCTTGTAGAGACAGCATTGATGACAATTACTATCAATCAAATAAGCAGGTCAAGTAGGTTGGATTGTTGGACCATTGCTAAGGCATGTTTAACTTAAGTAATTGTTGATAATAGGATAGATTTCAATCTCCCCATCCATTCTAAATGGCCATGGGATTTAGAATTATATGCGGCCGAATCAGTACTCTTCGAGTCTATAAATCCATTAAAATCTAGTTAACTCAAAAGAATTCTCTAAAATCTCTAAAGCTTTGAGAAGACTCTTGAACTTTGCTCTTTTTTATGACGTAAAACCGCTCATTATTGAATTCAAGTACCGCTCATTATTGAATACAGGTACCGCTCATAGACAATAAAGCACGAAAGCTCATTTTGAACATCAGGCCCACTCCTTGATAATGTGACGCTGCTAGCTAATAATTATGCATCATGTTTCTTTCTAACACCTAGTGTCACTTGCTAGCACCGAGATGATATTCTCACGTGGAAAATAATATGCTAATCCTTGTAGTTGTTGGAGATGTCACCAACAATGAGACACTGCTTATAGCAGTTGTTGATTATGCACCATTGATATGGTCAACGACACTTTGAATCTTCAATATTTGTGCTGGCGCCACTTGGAGATAGGGGTGTGAGCCAAGTGGGCTCGCTTAACTCTTTAACGAGCTCACGAGACAAGTCTATCGAGCCATGAGTTCAAGCTTGAGCCTATACTCAAGCTCACATTAGCTCGAGCTTAGTTTGGCTTAACTCATAAGCTCATTAAACCGCTCAATTAACTTAAAATATATTAAAAATTAATTTAAATTAGCATTATATAATACATTTTAACCTTTCTTAAATTAATTATATATTAAAAATAAAAAATCTAATAAAAAGAAAAATTTTAATTTAAAACTAGGAAATCAAGCCAAGCATGAGCTTTCCAAACAAGCTCAAGAAATCAAACCGAGCTCAAGCATATAAATTTTTTAACGAGTCGAGCTTGAGCTTGTAAATGAGCTCGAGTCGAGCTTAAACTCATTAAGAACAAAACAGGATTAACTCGATAAGGCAAAAACTCAACTTGACTCATTTATACCCCTACTCGGAGACATGGTTGATAGTTTGTATCATCTCTTGCTTCTATCACACCTGAATCTGAAATACATGGTAACCATTATGGTTCTCAATGTTGTCATCATCACTATGGCCATTTTGGTGGCATTATTGATGCTCTAGCACTAACTCTAACTGCTCAAAGGGGGACAAGCATCAATGCTTATTTACACCAACAGTAGAGTTTCACATTTAGCATGGCCATATAATTTTCCCATTCAGGATTTTCCACTTACAAACAAGAAACTCCCGAATTGTGAGTGCCTTAATTCGTAGAGCTATGATGATCACAAGTCTCGTACATTCACTTGGTTTATCATAATTTCTTTCAGTTCACAAATTCTATTACTTTTCACATTCATGAGGGACTAGATTACCTGAGCCAAAATGATTGGACCTCCCTGCGATGCAAATAACTTATTCTGCTTCATGATGTTCACTATAAATGTCATAAAGCTTTGCATATGACTCTGCAGTAACAAACATGATAAACCAAGACAACATTTACTGAAACGAACAAAAACCAGCTGAAGTTAAAAAAGGACAAAATGCTAGCACAAACCCTCATCTACGCACCTTGAACTGCTGGCTGTTCGATCGAAAGACAACACCAGGAATGTAATGCAGCCAAACAGGAATCCCTCTGCAAAATCACAAAATCCTATTATCATAAGCCATCTCTGTAAGTTCCATACATCAGATGGAAATGTAAAGAGCATTTTCACACCCGAAATTCCACTCAGCAGCAACAAAAGGCCCGATTCGGAGAATCAGATACATCCCCGCATCCTTAACAACATTTATAAACTTTACGAGGTCGAAACGGTCCTCGAAAGAATACTAAAAACACATCCCTGCTTTAAATCAGCAATCTAAAAAGAGAAATAGGTGTAGAAAGAGTTCGATTAGGTAAGAAAATGTCTCACATTTCCTGGGGAAAGTTCGTGACCGTTCCAGAAGACGTAAGTCTCGATCACGTCAGCTCCTCCCTCCTTCGCAGACGCGACAAGGCCCGGCCACATCTGCTCACCGAGCTCAATTAGCATGATTCAGAAAACCAAAGCAAGAGAAGTGGGAGAGAGAAAGAGCTAACGGAGGGGACGCTGCGAGGATAGTGGATGGAGGCGGAGATGAGGAGGCGGCGCCGACCGTCGATGATGAGTGAACGGTGGTCGTAAGTGACATTCTCCGCCGAAGTGGAAGAGACCACGAGAAAGAACAATAAGAGGAGAAGACGGCTGAAGTTCGTTATCTCAACCGCCATTGACAAATCTGGGAAGAAGAACGAAGAAGAGTGTCCACTGTAGCAGTAACAGCGGAAATGCAGAATGGAAGAGCGGCGTACAGCTACAAGCTGTCTTTCTTCTGGCGGGCCATTCAATTGCAAGCAGCAGCAAATCCCGACATTCACTTTTAGCTTGCAATTAAAAATTATAATTTATAAAGATGTTTGCCAATTAGGTCATCTTCAACCGATATGGGGTCGTTCCGTGCGAAAATTTCCGCCATTGCAGGTGAACAGTGTCACGTCAATATTGGCGTCGCATTATTCACTCACGTCATTTTCTGCTCTCAACCGGAAAAACGCGTGAAAGGGAGAGCGATCGTTACCTTCCTAGAAACACCTAAAATGACGTTCGATTGGAACATCACCACGACATTTTAGAGTTTTGCGTTGCTTTGCCGTGAAAAATGAAGTTATCAGTTGGAGATGCCCTTAATATTTATAATTTTATAAAATATAATATTTTTAATTAGCAAAAAAATAATTTTTTATTTTTTTATTTTTTAATTAGAAAAAATATTAAAAAAATAATGCTCTTATTGGATTTCTTTACAGAGTTGAATAAAAAATTGCATTGCAATTCATAGGATGCTTAAATCATGACAAAGCTTGTTTTTTTTAAGTATAGCAAAGCTCTCCATATCACAAAGAAATTGTGTTCAATAATAGAAATAGAAAAGGGTAATGCAGAGGATGTGTCATATGATACCATAGTTGAAGAAAGGGTTTCAAAAACACTCATCACATGTAACGTGTGAGGTGAATAAAAAATAGTATTGAAATAGGGTTGTTGTGGTGCATTAAGTGTGACAATTATATTTAATATGGCGGGCATGGGATTGGATTAAATGTACGCAAGATGTTGCCATAATAGTATTGAAGCATATGTCAAGGGTGTGTAGGGTGGGAATAGCGGTGATCTTTTTTTGAAGTGGAGCAAACATAATTTTTTAATGTTGTGTTTAAAAGAAACTTATCTGGTGATAAGGTGGTGGTGCCATAGCCCAACATCTAATTTGAAAGAAATTTATTGCATACATATTTTCATCAATATTTACAAATACATATCTTTCTATATCATCCAATAAACAATAATAACAAAATGAAGATTCTTTCATTTAATTCATTAGACAAAATCAAAAGATACCTAATTACATATGTTTACCATGATTCTTAAAATAATGTGTTCCTAAAATAAACATACCTAATACGGTTCTAGAAGTATTTGAAATCTACTCAACTGAAGTTTTATCATTTCCTGAAATTAACATGTACAAATAAAATAAGAGTGAACAAAACTTGCTCAACAGATTACTTGAACCCTATTATAGAATTAAATACACGCATACAGTAACTAGCATATTAGTATAATCTTGCATGAACAACAAAATATATTTAATAAACTAATATAATATTTATATTTTGTCTTATAACTAACAAATATGTGATAAAATGAAGCTTGTAACCATATAGGGTACATATTGGAATATAACAAAATAAGCATTCATTAAACATAATAAAAAAATCAAAAGGAAATAACATTTAACATTACATTTCAATATCTTACACTTTTTCATTATCCTCCTTAGACCTCCACTTGATCATAATTTCCCTATGCCCGTTAAAACTCTACCTCCACTCCATTTAATCATAATTTCTCTAAGCCCTTTATAACTCTACTTCCACTTAAACCTCCACTTAATAATGTCACATATGTTTAGACATATCAAACACACAAATGAACAATTATATAAGTGCGCAGGCCTTATATCTCCTCTTCAATGCACATAAAATATACATCATCAGCTACTGGCATTTCCTCATCCCTCCCACCCCCGCCTCCAACCCCCCCCGCCTCCAACGAACACATTTGACCACATGCCTATAAAAACATCAAATTACTTTCAACATGTACAAATATATATAATATCATTATGAATACTTTCAACATATATAGTTTAAACATGTTAATATGACTACAATATTCTATTTTATAACATACTAAAAGTTATGTGATAAAAAGTTTCTCAATCTTTGTAGATTTAAATTTGTACAAAATTTGTTCAAATAAAATATCAAAAATCCACACAAAAGCCATGAAATTGAAATATGAAGTAGGATAACAATGGCCTGCCTCGAGCTAAAAAAATATTATCAAATAGCCTAATAAAAGAAAATGGCTCTAAGACCTATCAACATTCTTCACTATCTTATTTTAACTCTCCTCTTCACCTAGCCAAATGAAATCAAATGACTTTCAAAAAGTAGATTTAGATATTTATATAAAATATTTTTTTTCTAGCATTGCAGCACCCTATCTTCAGCATTGTAGTGCCCCCAAGGGGCAAATTGTATTAAAAAAATAGACATATCAATATTGTAGTGCAGCATGACAACACCGTCATGCCAAAAATAGAACATGCAGTGCCGCAGTACTC
Source organism: Dendrobium catenatum (assembly GCF_001605985.2). Lineage (NCBI taxonomy): Eukaryota > Viridiplantae > Streptophyta > Magnoliopsida > Asparagales > Orchidaceae > Dendrobium > Dendrobium catenatum. The sequence continues at coordinate 9,866,424 of NW_021319315.1, forward strand.
CTAAGAGGCCATTCCCAACGAAATTAATATAATCTTAATAATTCACAAAATCATTAAATATTAATTAAACATGCAAATCTTACTAGATTAGAATCATGTTACCATGGGTAGTTCATTTACTATATAAGTAGTCATTAAAATCTCTCCTCGAAAAAATATCATCCTTGACATTCACTACTAGCTAGCATTCAAAATAGGTATGAGTAGAGTTTCCTCATCTTAGCATATTTCTACTATGTGGCCTCTCTATCTAACATGTGTTTTTATTAAACTTTAACCATAGGGATTTATTTTCTCTTCACATATCTTACATCATTAGCTAGATAAGCTCTAGATCTTCTTTATAGGTCAAACTAGCTTGTACCTCAATTTTATGCTAAAAAACTCTATAATTAAGATTACTTTCATACATATACATGGAATATATCATTCACATCAAATATGTAATCCGACAACAATAATCTATAAGCAAGTTTTTCAACTTTACTGATCACATTTAAAGGTCTAATATATCTTGTACTTAAATTTCAACCATCATAAGCTGACCTTCAAAAATATAAAATCACCCACTTGAAACTAACCAACCCATGTTTTGGATCATACAATATAGGAAATTTTATCATTTTTTGCCAAAATATATGTTGAAAAAAGCTTGGAATTCTACTATAAATTATTGTTTATAGCAGATTTTTGATGGATAATATTTTTTTTCAATAAAATGAGCATCAGAAATATATTTGTGATGGATTTTGTTTAACATACATGGTTTTGAAGAATTTTTTATAGTTTCACGAAAGAAAATCCGTCATATTTTATGGGATAACCGTCATATTTTGTGTTGGAATAACATGTGGAATTTGTTGTTGGTAATCTGCTAATTTAATCGATTAAATTATCCACTGGAAAAATCGATGGATTTTTATCGGCATCCTTGTTCAAAATTTGTCATATCGAACTTCTAACAAACATTCCATTGGAAACTTGTAGCACAGACAAAAAATAATAATTTCTCATGTTAATTATTCCATAATCACTCATGAAACATGTATCAAAAATAGATATAAGATGATCGAATAGTTCATTATCATAATTATATATTTAAAATTCATTATATGTTGATCAAACAACTCTTAAACATTACAAAAATAAATAATAAGCTAGCAGTTCTACAATAATCCTAAAATTCTTAAAAACTAAAATTGCAAATAAAATAATTGCAACCATACATGCTATATTCTGACACTTTCGACTCACTCTCCTAGGGTGATGTAGGCTATTTTCCATTGATCTTCTCCCTGATTCTCTTAAGCTCCTATAGTATATTACTTTATGGCATTTGCATGTCTTCTTGTGATTTGTGCACTTGCTCTAGTTCTACTGCCAAGGTAGTCACCTATTGGGTAACCAACCCCTCCTTGCTGCTAGCTTAGAAGCTTACTGAATTAATGGACTGTCCATCAAATGTATATGTCAAAAGCCTAATCCATAAACTCTTCCCTTCTACATTCTGCCTACTTCCTATTATCATATGTAGTAGTCAAAATAATCTATTGATCTCACAATGGATCCCTCACCAGTTGTAGCCTATCTCTCTCAAAGCCATAACTTTTAAATCAAATATGTTTATGCCACATCACTATAGGAGCTTCCTAAAAAACAAGAGAGTAAATTTACACATTAGATATGGTTTTTTGCCCAAGCTAAAGACTGAAGGCATGAGGTCTTAAGGATTTGATTCATATTATAGACATTTTGAAAATGGGGGAGAGACCATTGATGGTTATAAATAAACTAAAAAAGCTTAGCTTTATGACTACATTGGAATAGATGAATGATTTGAGGTTTAAATTTTTCATAAAGAGACATCTCATTGAGCCACAAATCTTTAAAAAAAAAAGAGAGTTAATTGCTAGCAAAATCAGTAAACTCAATAATATTTCAAAGTTTATATGTATAAATATGAAGCTATTTATAGAAAATGAAGGGGAAGCTAGTAAATTTGATCCAAACAAAATCATAAAATTTGTGGCATCAATCTTTAAGAGGGCTTGCAATGTTTTAAATTCTCCATAAAGGTTTAGCTGAGGATAAAGTATGATGGATATCATTGGAAGGGAGACCAAGCCCCTCTTTATCTTTAGGTATGGAAGTGAAGCTTAAAGGAATTATGTGAACCTTATTAGTGATTTCTTTCCCATAAAGAAAATTATTAATAAGGGAGTTGTTTTTTCTCTTTAGACCATTAGGAAGAGTAATCAATATATGCCAATAATACAAATAGTTCCAAATGGAAGAATAAATCAACTAAAATCTACTAGCAAAAGCGAGCTCTTTTATTTCCAACCACTAAGTTATCCCATAAGCTTGTTCAAAATATTTTCCTAAAGTTGGTTTGGATATGTATTCAAAAGGCTAAAGGGACCCCCTTTTCTTCTTATTTTCTTTCCTTTAGGTGCATTAGAGACCCAAGTAATAATATTTTGGAGAATGGATTGATTGTTATAATGATGAGGAGTAACATCAGGTAGTCACAACAGTCGAGAAATCAACAACTTTATGAACTTTAGAGTAAAGATTTTCTCCTGAATGGTTAAAAGAACAAGCACAGGGGGAAATTATTTTACTTTAATTTTCATTTTCTACCCCTTCATATTAAATTTCAAAACTAATATGCATTGTTGGTACATAAACATTCACTCAAAATTACTTTCTAATCTTTGCAATTTGTAGGATCTATTTTTTTAAGAAAATAATCAATGTGATTTTTATTATGTACATACTTATAAGTAACCAGTAACTCATCTCTTTTCTTAAATAAAGCATTAAAACTTATTAAATTATAAGCTAGATCAAAATCTAATATATTACTACCATATTTATTAGTCGCTCTAAATATATAGTCACCATGAATCCTTTTAAAATATTCTAACACTATATCAATATGTCCATTTCATTATCCTCCAATAAAAACTCTTTCTTCAAGAGGTATCCTGTAATGCCCTAGGGTCTAAATTTGGGCGAATTTTTTATTTATCTATTAATTAATCTACCAGAGTCGCTAATATCTTTTAATTAATATAAGTATTAGTGGAAGAAACTATAAATCATATTCATGAAAATAAATGTCTGTATTCATTTCTCAAAATTCATAAATTAGTTATGCATGTTTAGAATGATCTAATGAAATTGGTTTGCAAAATAAACACCTAATAGTCCCAAAATCTACTCGTACTAGCATGTGACACTTTTTTATACTACTTATAAATTAGGAAAAAATATTATAATTAGAGCACAAAATTATCTACATTATAGCCAAGACACTGTACAAATTTGACTTATAATGACACCTAAAAAAATTATTTGACATTGTTAAAATTTGGGCTATACATATCCTTTGTATTAATTCTTCCAAGTTATTTAAAAATCTTATTTTTGAATACATATCCAAACATACTTTAAGAGCATAAAAACTTATAATATTTATGGCTTTAACATCAATAATAATCTTTAGAGCTATTATTCTTTTGCTAATTCTAATATTTTTTATAATATTTTCCATCAAAATCTTATTTTTAATGGCACTTACACTATTTGTAGCATGACTCCTACCTGATTACAAAAGTTTAAATCTTAAACTATCAATCTTCTTAGCCTTTCCCTAATCCATTTAATATCTTAAATATAATGAGTAATTATATTCCTATAAATGATAATTTCTTTTAATTCTGCTAATTTGAATGAAAGAGTACCTATATTTTAAGTTCTTATCCTTATTCTAATCTTATGCACTAGCTTCTTTGACCACATCCATCCATGATATGGGAGCCCTTTCTTATTTTTAGTAGACACAAGAACTAATACAATGTCCTTTGCTCACAATTTATTGAATTTATGACATATATTGTATCCCTTCTAGGGAATGTCATAGCATTAGCATAATATATTAAAAGATTTATGTCAGATTATTCAACCAATTTTATACTGGTTGTCGATTACCTAATGTAACCCTCTACTTTTCTCATCAAATGCTTGAGATTCAACAATGGTAGGGTTAAGAGAAGTAATTTTCTATTATTAAAAAATAATTAAACTAATCTAATGTTCTAATAACTCTTAGGGCTAATTTTATAATAGATCAAATTTGGACTCATATGATAAGCTTAAAGTGTTTTTGATCAATTTTATTAAATATGTAGATAAATGAACGAGCGGGAATTATAAAGAGTGAATACACTATAATCAGAGACAACTGGGATCAATTAGGTTTAAGCTTGGAAAGAGGTCTATCATAAAGCAAATTAATGTCAATCCTTTCTTATATTAATTGAATTGAATCCACGATAAATTAGAATTCAATGACCAATTGATTACCCTTATAATCTCTTTTAAATACAAATGAATCATATAGTCACATTATAAGCCAATTCCTATCTAACATAGGCTAAGTGTTAAGGTAGGATTTCTGGCCAATATAAGCTCAAAGAAATCCTATATAATGAGCTAAGAGTATTAGGATAATAGCTGAATTAATAAAAAGAATGCTTGAAATAACTATAAGAATAAGTTAGAGAACCAAAAAATAAATTGTATTAGTTAAAGTTGAAATGATTGAGATATAGAATGGTAAGGCTAAGCTCACCTTGAATGGTAACCCGATCTACCATTAAGGTGTTGATAGTTTTGCAGCAAAAAGTTTGCGATATGGTGCAGTTAGGTTTATTCACATTGATAATTTGACAGGATCATTTTGTGGCTATCTTTCCATGCCTAATGCTGGAAAGTTATTATTACTATTTTTATGTTTTACAAGGTTAGCAAAAAACTAACCAATTTCAAAAAGAGCTATAAGATAAAATAAAAATTTCAATAATTAGGTTGCTTATTACATTGAAAAAGAGGGGTGCAACCCCCATTTTATTTTAATTTTTAGTCATTTTTTATTTTCTTGAATGGCTAGAATAAATGTGTGTTATTTCTCCAAGAGTGCGTATAATCTATTAAAAAAATATTATCCTAAAGAAAAAAATATAAGAGAACCCAATTGATTTGGAAATAATGACCATTTGTAGGAAGAGCTTCATGATTCTACCTTATACTCAATTGATAGTTTTTTATATATTTTATTTCTGCTTAATAATTGAGACTAGTTGTGTTTATGTATGACTGATCACCCTTTTCTATTTTCACTATAATTATATTGGTAGACCCTACAACACGAATCTTTTTTTATTCCTTTTTGTTAAGTTACACATTTATTCTATTACTATTAGATTAAGGGAAGTGCATAGTTAATATTGGCCCTTTTCTATTTATAGGTCATCAATTATAGTCGTTGATTTTATCAATGTCTATAACGAGCCTCTTTCACGTGGTCCTTTTTAAAGTCCTCAAGAACGTCCTTATGTATGACTTTGAGTGTGTCCTTAAAAAGACATTTATAATGTAGACATATCTTTCTTATTCAAGATAACCTTATTTCCAACATCCTCTTTATTAAAACACTTCTATAAGAGCATGATGACATGTATAAAATAATTATGTATATATATATTAATTACACATGGCAAATGGCAAATATGCGTCCCACTATGAATAATGGATATAATCGATATTTTTTTTTTGGGACATTTAGGCCATTTAAGACAAACTCACACACACAACGCATACACATAGACTCGAACCTTGGACCTCTTAGTTGGAAGCCTAAGCTCTCAACCAATAGGCCAAGGAGAGTTGTGTATAATAAGCCTCTTTAACGTGGTCCTTTTTAAAGTCCTCAAGAATGACCTTATGTATGACTTTGAGTATGTCCTTAAAAAGACATTTATAATGTAGACATATCTTTCTTATTCAAGATAACCTTATTTCCAACATCCCCTTTATTAAAACACTTCTATAAGAGCATGATGACATGTATAAAATAATTAGGTATATATATATTAATTACACATGGCAATTGGCAAATATGCGTCCCACTATGAATAATGGATATAATCGATAAATTGTTGACCCTCGTACTGAAATGGGCACAAAAGGAAAATAAATGAAAAATTAAATGACATGCGTGTCAGCACGGAACATCACTTGAAGGAAAAAATGACCTCCAATTGCCAAAGGGATTGCGCTGTTGCAATTAGGATGAGAAAATTTTCTTGTGGGACCACCTCGGTGTCGAATCAAATAAGACATATCAAAATCCACGATTAACACCAAAAAAAGATGCATTATGTTGCCCAAATGATGTTTGATCAAAAAACAAACTTTGCCATTGCATTCAAAACATTTGAGTCACCCAAATATGACTATAATCTCACTCAACTAAAATTGTACGATAAAATCAGCATGTACTTTTAGGCAATAACATGCAAATTTCAAAATTGCATGAAAATCATTGCATTCCAATCTTATTTTAAATGTTAATGGTAAGAATATTATTATAAAAAATGATTACAAATTAAAATTAAAATTAAAATAAAAAAATTATTTTTGTACCTCTATATAATACTATTAGACGTCGATGCGCTCTCCACACATAAATCCCGCTGAAATCTCGCATATCACTCTTCGGACGTCTGGTGTTATGCGTGTACTAACTCAATGACAGCCCTCATAGGATCTCTGACCTCGGCATTAAAATGAGAATGAGGCAGAGGCGTTCGTTCCATTCGCCATTCTCCTACTCAAAATCCCGTAAGCTTTGATTGTGATCTTCCCACACACGAGCGAGCTCCCTTCCTCCATTACGGAATATGTCTCCTCCAAAGCCACCGAACAAAACCATCTAACTGACATAGCTTATGCTGTCAGCTTCCCATCCTTATTCAACCTTCAATCTCGTCCACATCTCTGAACACCTACACCTGCCAATCTAACCTCGGATGTTGCGATCCATGAACACTAAAATGATGATAAATAATGTCAACTGAATTATTATTCATTAAATATTTTTGATTTATGCTATTATCTATGAGTACTAATATTTTAGGGAGATCACAAGTTACTCCGGACAACAAGAAGACTCAAGACTGAGTAGAGTAGGAGTTGGAGTGTATAACATTGTAATTTTTCTTTTCTTGATTCTGACCACAAATTATATGTAAGACTGAGCAACCATGTACACACATAGAGGAGAGGGTTTTAAAAATGAAGAATTTTTTTTTTCTCTATTGATCGTACTGTATGAGTTTAAATCTTACTGTACGATTTTGATCTAGCTGAAATGGCTATATGTAAACAAGTCGTAATGTACGATGTATATTGTACTGTATGATGTGTTTCTAATTAAAAAACCCTAGCTGCCAGATTAATTTAAGTAAGGTCTTAATTTGTAAATTTTGAACTAAACGTATTGTACAATAATTTTTGAATACTTACTTAAATTAACCTTGTGATTAGTGCATAAATTAAGGATTAATTTCTAATTTGTTATCGTATTGTACGACACCGTTCGTACTGTATGATCAATCAAGACTATTTCGGTCATCCCAGATATCGTATCGAACGATCTCTTGATTTTGAACTAATCGTACTATACAAAGTGGTTCATACCATATGACGTAAAGAGATAGGTTTTCGTCATCCCAGCAATCGTCCTATATGAACAGAAGGATTTTACCTATCGTATTGTACGAGTTTATATCATACTGTACAAAATTATTCAAAATTTTGCCTATTCATAATTCTTCGTACTAGGACGAAGGCTATTTTGTACGGATCGTACTGTACAATATTGGATCATACTGTACGATCATAACAGCTAAATTGAAATTTTTAGGGCTTCTTGGAGCATGTTTTAAATATAAAAACTTATATTTTTTAATAAGAATAAGTGAGAGAGGAACGTGAGTAGAGGGGTATTCCTTGACAGAGAGCTATTGAGAAGGTTTTGGGGTTTCTGAGAGGAAGGAGAAGGTGGGCTTTGTGAGGGAAGAGTGTGAGGGAGATCATACAGTTTCTCCTTGCTTGCTGCATGTTTCTCCTCCTGTGGTCTGAGAAGATCTTGTGGGAGGCTCTCCAAGGGGGAGATTCTTCTACGTCCGTGTTCTCTAAGGTACTATGCTTTCTCCAGGAGGGAGAAAAATGAAAAGGTATGCTACCGTCACCAGGAGGGTGACAAAGCGCTTGGCACTCTGCCACGTCGGGTTGGTGAAAGTGAGGTTTGTAAAGGCTTCTCCACCTTGCTATGGGGGCAAAAAGAGAATTACTGTTTAGTAGTGAAATTTTCGAAGTGGAGGACTCCGGGAAGTGGATGTAGGACAAGTGATCAAACCACTATAAATTCTTTTGTGTGATTTTTTCCTTACTGCACTTTATTTTTATTTTGAATTTTATTTTTGTAAAAATTGCTTGGTAAAAATCATTGCAAAACTCGTTGTTGAGCAAGTTAATTTTTCAATACATATTGTTGCAAATTATGTTTAAACATTCGCTTCCGTATCAATTGATTTTATTGTTTAAAATTTAAAAACACAAAAAATTAGAACTCCTGTTTAGGATTGTCTTTTTATTGCAACAAATTTTTAATTCACCCCCTCTTGGCGCATCTCATAATTTCAATTGGTATCAGAGCATGGTTTCAAAAATAGTATTTTAGAAAATCTTGAAAAATCGATCATGTCTCATTTTGGTAATCATAAAACTACGGAGGGTTATTCTATAACTCGTCTACCTCTGTTTGACAATATTTTGTTTGAATTTTGGAAAATTAGAATGTATACCTTTTTACAGTCTATAGACTATCGTATGTGGATGCTAGTTCAATAAGGTTACATTGCACCATTTAAACTTGTGAATGACATGAAAACTCAAGTACCTTTTAATGAATGGAGCAATAAGGATATGGACTTGGTGCAGTTAAATGCAAAGTGCTTAAACTATTTTTTTTGTGCTTTAAAATCTGAGGACTACATAAGAGTATCTACATGTGCTACTAGTAAAGGAGATTTGGGATAGATTGTGCATCACATACGAAGAAACTAGTGTGGTCAAATAATCTTGACTTAACATTATGTTACATGATTATGAACTGATATGTATGAAACCTAGCGAAACTATATATGACATGTACACTAGGTTCACCCAAATAGTGACATCCTTTCATGCTTTATATAAGAAAATTTCAAGGTCTAAAAAAATCAATAAGATTCTTAGATGCTTACCCAGTTCCTATAATGCTAAAATTACTGCAATTACCGAATCCAAAGATCTGAATGTTTATTATATTGACAATTTTCTTGGGTCATTCATTTCGTACGAGCAAGGAGTGAGTTAAGGGCAAAGTGATGCAGGAGAAAAGAAGATGGAGCAGACGGTGGCATTGAAAGCAAACAACTCAAATAGTGAAAGTTTTTTTGGCCGACTCTACCTTAGAATCGTTAGAAGAATAAGCAGGAGAGGAGGTATTTATGTCTAATGGATAACGATAATCTTAACCAATCAAATCAAGACGAGGTATGTCAACTTTCATATGATGATTTTTAAGTTATTTTTATGAAAATCCATGATTCGTATATAAAGTTAAAGAAAATGCATGCCAATCTTAATATTAGGTTTAGTACTTTGCAAACTGAACATACTAATTTAGTTAAAGAAATATGATTTAGATATATATCACATGTCCATTCTTGATGAGTTCGATGTATTAAACAAAAAGCATATTTAATTAATAGATGCACATAAATCCTTAAAAATATTGCATGTTGAATTAGAAAAGGAGGTTGACAAACTAGAGAAACTTATATTTGAGTTAGATCATAATGAACATCTTTTAAAATGGGAAGTTGCAGGATTGGAATATCAAAATAACACATTTAAAGAAAAAATCACAGCACTTGAAATAAAAAAGACATCATTAGTCCAACCAAGCATAACCCCGGCATTGCATGCATCATACAACTTTCAGAAGAGGCATCACCACTCATATAGGTTAGTAAACTCATTTCCTGGAGTTAGGTGCTTCCCTTATGGCATGTTAGGTCACATAGCCTGCATGTGCACGATTCACCATAGGACACACCTAGTATGGAGACCTAAATTGCATTCTCACAGCATAGCATGCATACATCTCATTCATGCAAGCATAAGGAGGAACCCAAACTCACTTGGGTTCCCAAATATAACCCTTGAATGCCTTTATAGGGGTGCTCTCACAAAAGACCTTGTGAGAGCATGTGGTACCTAGATAGTGGTTGTTCGAGACATATGACTAGAGACATGATAAAGTTCATAATTCTGGAAACTTGGACCACAAGCAAAGTAACTTTAGGAAATAATACCACCAAAAAAGTGGTGTGCTCAGGTATGTCGGGAAATACTAAGAATTTATTAATTGAAAATATTTTATTAGTAGATGGTCTGAAGCATAATTTATTAAGAATTAGTCAATTATGCGACACAGACTTTGACATAAAATTTCTTTCTAACAAATGCCTGATTAGTTTAGACAAGAAACTTGTATTAGTAGGAAAACAAATAAACAATATTTACATGTTAGATCTTGATTGCATTAAAAATTTAAATCCGCTATGCTTTAAAAATGATAATAGATGACTTGTGGCTATGGCATAGGTGACTATGCCATACTAGTATGGAAACACTTAGAAACATCACCCAAAAAAATCTAGTTTGAGGCCTACCTAAGCTAAACTTCACTAAGGACCATTTATGTGATGCTTTCCAACTAGGAAAAAAAAATAAAATCATTTTTTCATTCAATCAAAGACGTGAACACATTTAGGCCACTAGAAATCCTTCACATGGACTTATTTGGACCCGTTAGCACAGCTAGCCTACGTGGGAAAAATTATGAATTTATAATTATAGACGACTTCACTAGATTCACTTGGGTAAGAGTCTTAGCACACAAGAATGAGTCATTTGAGGAATTTAAGATCTTCTCCACTTGGATTCAATAAAAATTTGGATATGAAATCTTAATAATCCATAGTGATTGCGGTGGAGAATTTCAAAATGAACGATTTGAATCGTTTTGTCAAGAGTTAGGAATAGAGCATAACTTCTCTGCCCCTAGAACTCCTTAGTAAAATGGAATAACTGAAAGAAAGAATAAAACTTTAGTAGAAGCTGCTTGGGCTATATTAGCTGAGTGCACCCTTTCTAGATATTTTTGGGCAGAAGCGATAAATATGACGTGTTATGTCTTGAATAGGATAAACATTAGGTCGAAGCTAAATAAAACTCCTTATGAAATCCTTAAGGGTCGGACACCAAATCTTTCACACTTACATGTCTTTGGGTGCAAGTGCTTTATCTTAATTAATGAAAAACTTCCCTTAGGAAAATTTGATCCCAAGTCTGATGAGGGTGTCTTCTTAGGTTATTCATTTGTTGGTAAGGCCTATAGAATCTTCAATAATAGAACTCTAGTAGTAGAAGAGTCCACCCATGTAGTGTTTGATGAATCAGATAAGCCATCTGGATCTAAAATACAAGAATATGAAGTAGAGGCAATTCAGGGAGTATAAACTATAACCATAGGAGAAAGGGTAAAACCTTAGGAATACTTGCCTAGAGAATGGAGATACTCTTCTAGTCATCATAAAGAATTAATTTTAGGAGATCCATCGGAAGGTGTGAAAACTAGGCATAGACTTAGGAGGAGGTTAGTCATTATGCATTCATCTCTTTGATAGAACCTACAAATATATATCAAGCTTTAGGAGATGAATTTTGAATCCTAGCAATGCAAGAAGAATTGAACCAATTCACCAAAAATGATGTTTCAGAGCTAGTCAAGAGTCTTAAAGAATAAAGTGTTGTCTGAACAAATGGATTTTTAAGAATAAGGTGAATGACTCAGGAACCATTGTGAGGAATAAGGCTAAACTAGTAGCTAAAGGGTATAACCAGATTGAGGGAATAGACTTTGAAAAAACCTTTGCCCTGGTAGCTAGACTAGAAACCATAAGGGTGCTCTTAGCCTTTGCTTGCTTCAAAAGTTTTAAACTATATCAAATGTACGTAAAGAGTGCTTTTTCTGAATGGGGTAATAAAAGAGGATGTCTATGTTGAGTAACCCCCCAGATTTGAAAGTTCATAATTTTCAAACCATGTATTCAAATTTAAGAAAACAACACTTTATGGGTTAAAGAAAGCACCTAGAGCCTGGAATGAAAGACTTAACTCATTCTTACTAGATAAAGGATTTGTAAAGGGTAGTGTGGACAACACTATATTTCTACAAAAAATTAAAAATGAAATTCTCATTGTTCAGATTTATGTGGATGACATTCTATTTAGATCATCAGATAAAAATCTATGTGATGAATTCTCAAAAATAATGAGCAATGAGTTTGGAATGAGCATGATGGTAAAACTTAATTATTTTGTTGGATTTAGTGTAAAATAAGTGGAATGTGGAACATTTCTTAGCCAAACAAAGTACATTAAGGATATTCTAAAAAAGTATGAAATTGATAAGGCAAAGCCCATGAACAGTCCGATGAGTTCTACGATTCAATTAGACAAAGACCCGAATGGAAAAACAGTCGATCATAAAAATTATAGAGGAATAATTAGTTCTCTCCTTTACTTAACTACTAGTAAACCGAATGTAATATTTAGTGTGTGCCTCTATGCCCATTTTCAAGCTTATCCTAAAAAATCTCACTTAACTGCTGTCAAGAGAATCCTTATATATCTACTAGGCACCCTGAACTTAGGCATTTGGTATCCTAGGTACGTCACGTCCTTCGAAATCTTAGAGTACTCAGATTTTGATTTTGCAAGATGCAGGGTAGATAGGAAAAGTACATCTGGCACCTGCCAATTTATAGTACAATCTTTAGTTTCTTGGTCCAGTATGAAGCAAAATTTAGTAGCCCTCTCCACAGCCCAGGCAGAGTATATAGCAGTAGGAAGTTGTGTTACATAAGTACTATGGTTAAAACAATAACTTGATCTTAGATTATCGATAGAAATCATCCCAATCATGTGTGACAACACGAGTGCAATTTGCATTTCTATAAATCCAATTTAGCACTCTAGATCAAAACACATAGATATTAGATATCACTTCATACATGTAGCTAAAGAGGACATATAATTACAACACATATCTATGGGATATCAATTGACAGACACTTTCCTGAAACCATAATCCTACAACACCTTTATCACTTTAAGGATGAAACTTGGTGTCATAGACACTCATGCGTGATAAAAAAAATCGATTAAAATAAAAAAAAAAATCATTAAAAAAAAGGTTTGAAGTGTTTCCTAATCATCACACACTCACCACACCTAGTTCAAAAATTGACACTTCCATTACCATCATACTGTATGATCCACTTTCATATTGTACGATCTATCTACACACATCACAACACTCTGTCAAACCAATGGTTCAGCATCTATTTCTTCTATGCATATCATATTGTATGATACCCATCATACTGTATGATATACATGGCTGTTCATTCAATTTGTTTGGTATGACATTATTGCCCATCATAATATACGATATCTCCTCTTCGTACTGTACGATCCATATCAGCAAAATGGATGAGGATGACTTAAAGGGGGTCGGTATAATATAATTGTCATTTATATTGTATGAATACATGTTTGTACTATACGAATCTTTTCATCAATGGTCATACCAGCGACCCTCAGCATGATAGAAATTGGTTCTGATCGTATTATACAATTTGACCACTTTTCCCAACTGTTCATCTAGACTGCATTATTGCCCATCGTATTGTACGATTCTCAATTATACTATACGATAGTTAAAAAAATCTATAAATGGGTAGTGTCCTTAGATCAATCCACTCACTCCTTAGCCACTTCTTTCACTCCTTTAGCCACTTCACCCTCACCTGCCTTCATGAAATGGCAAGCTCCAGCAAGCACAGTCGTCTCATCCTTAGAAGCTCATCTTCCTCTCAACATTTTAATGACCATTTCTTAACCGTCGAAGATGAAGAAGCGTATCACAAATACAAGGCATACAAAATCACCACATCAAGAATGTTGAATCAGGCTACCTTAAGTTTTGAGGCAATGAGTCTATTCACGTCCACACCCTTTCAATTCCTCCTAACCCTAGCCTTCCCATATAATTATGAACTTTTGATTGAATTCCTAGCCAACCTATCTTTGAATGTCAAAAACCTAACACTTAAATCCTTTGTTTGCCTCCAACGTGTCGAAATTACTAAAGCAGACGTCGCCCAATACATTTGGTTGTCCACTAAAGGTCCTAGAGCTCACTCTTTCCTAATAAATAAATTTGATTGGAGTGCTAGAAATTTAGTTCTTAGGAATGTAGCCTTATACTAACACCAACCACTTGTTCAATCCCTCACTATAAACGCCAGAATTATTCAATGAATTCTTTGAACCTCAATCATACCCAAAGCTGTCGATAGAATCCGAATGACCCCAATCTTATCCATTGTTACCTACCTCATAATGTCCAAAACCAAATTTGATGAAGCTGACTTAATTATTAATTATATCTAAAATATGACCTTAGTTCACCTCCCGACAACCCGTAGAAAATAAAATCTAGCCCTTGGCCACCTCATAAGTTACATTCTTTAAAACAAATCTCAAATAACCTATCCTGGTAAACCCGCCAACCTACATATTTTATATACAGATGCCTCCTTTTGTATTTTATTTCATCGAGGACAAGAGCTGGATGAACCAGATTTTGATGACGAAGAGGGAGAGGCTGCTCCAGCAGGAGCTCCTATTCTGCCTAGACGACATGCACCACCCCGAGCATATGCACCAGCCTATTCTCACGATAACCTAGTCAAGTGATTAGACAAACTGCAAAGTTTCCTTTATGCTCACATCCAAGAATAGTATTAATAACATGAGGAGGACATGCGATGGTTTGATGAAATGTTTTCTTCAATTGATCAACAATTTGCGGCCATCCATCACTACTTTCAGCCATCTCCACCTCCACCTGATTAGGATCCCACTTTTTGACTTATCCTTATTGTATGCTTTTCTTAGTAGTGTTTTGTGACTCCTCTTTTTGGTGATGTCAAAAGAGGGAGAAGTCTGTTATAGTCAGTATGCCCTGTTTATGTTTTTCCTATTTATGTTAAAGTTCAATGAAATGCATTTCTATATTTTCATTTATTTCGTGATATTATTAGTTAATTAAAAATAAAAAAAAACAAAAAAATATATAAACAAAAAAAATCTTTGCAAATGTTCTTATATACAACATTATTTGACATCATAAAAAATGGGGAGATTGTTGCGAACCATGACCCCTAGTATGAGATTTTGATGATGACAAATAATGTCAACTGAGTTATTATTCATTGAATATTTTTTAGTTTTGCTCTTATCTATGAGCACTAACATTTCAGGGAGATCACAAGTTACTCAGGATAATAAGAAGACTCAAGACTGGGTAGAGTAGGAGTTGGAATGTATAACATTAAATTTTTTTTTCATATTATTTTTTCTTTTCTTGAGTTTAGCCATAAATTATATGCAAGATCTAGTAACCATGCACACACACAGGGGGAGAGGGTTTTAAAAATGAAGGCATTTTTTTTCTTTGTTGATCATACTGTATGAGTTTAAATCATACTAAATAAATTGATATGGCTGAAATGATTATTTATAAATAAGTCATACTGTATGATATATATCGTACTGTACGATGTGTTTCTAACTAAAAAACCCTAGCTGCCAGATTAATTTTAGTAAGGTCTTAATTCAAAAATTTAAAACTGATCGTACTGTATGCTAATTTTTGTATGCTTACTTAAATTAACCCCATGAATAATGTATAAATAAGGGGTTAATTTCTGATTTATTATCATACTATACGACATCGTTCATACTGTATGATCAACTGAGACTATTTTGGTAATCCCAGACATCGTACTGAACGATCCCTTAATTTTGAACTAATTGTATTGTACGAAGTGGTTCGTACCATACGATGTACAGATATAAGTTTTCATCATCCCGGCAATCGTCCTGTACAAATAGAAGGATTTTACATATCGTACTGTACGAGTTTAAATCATCATGTATGAAATTATTCAGAATTTTACCTGTTAATAATTCTTCGTACTAGGAAAAAAGCTGTTTTGTACTGATCGTACAATACGATATTGGATTGTACTGTACGATCATAATGGCTAAATTGAAATTTTTAGGGCTTCTTGGAGCCTATTTTAATTATAAAAACTTTTATTTTTTAATAAGAATAAGTGAGAGAGGAACGTGAGTAGAGGGGGATTCCTTGAGAGAGATCTCTTGAGAAGGTTTTGGGGTTTATGAGAGGAAGGAGAAGGTAGGCTTTATGAGGGAGAAGGAGTGTGAGGGAGATCACACAGTTGCTCGTTGCTCATCCTGTGGCTCGAGAAGATCTTTTGAGAGGCTCTCTAAGGTTCTCCGCCTTCTCCAGGAGGGATAAAAATGAGAAGGTATGCTGCCATCACCAAGGGGGTGACAAAGTGCTTGGCACTTCGACACGCCGGGTTGGTAAAAGTGAGATTTGTAAAGGCTTCTCTGCCTTGCTGTGGGGGAAAAAGGAGAATTATTATTTAATAGTAAAATTCCCAGAGTGGAGGACTTCGGGGAGTGGACGTAGGCCAAGTGAATGAACCACTATAAATTCTATGGTGTGATTTTTTCCTTACTGTACTTTATTTTCATTTTGAATTTTATTTTCGTTAAAATTGCTTGGTGAAAATCTTTATGAAAATCATTTTTGAGCAAGTTAATTTTTCATTACCTCTTGATGCAAATTGTGTTTTAAACAGTTGCTTTCTTATCAATTAATTTTCTTATTTAAAATTAAAAAAAAATTAGAACTCCTATTTATGATTTTCTTTTCATTGCAACAAATTTCCAATTCACCCCCTCTTGGCGCATCTCATAATTTCACCCGACTCCAACTGATCTCCACTCATTCCAACCTCCTTTCTCCCTGCCAACATCTCCTCATGACAAATAATGCACAGACACGGATACGGTGACACAGATATGATATGACACGGACACGGGACATGCCACTTATTTAAAATATAGGACACAAAATTATAGTTTTTATAATTTAAAAATAATGTATAAAAATTAAATAATTATAATTTTAAAAATATTTTAGAATTAATAAGTCATTTAATTTTAATTTATACTTAAAAATAATTAATTAGGTTGTCGAGAGTCAGGCATTGATGCCATTTGTCATTCATCAAGAGAGGAGATGTTAATGTTGTCGAGAGTCGAGCATTTATGTTATGCAAAAAATATTGAGCGTCAATGTTAAAAGGGCATATTTATCATCGATGTTGAGAGGGAGTTGGTCGTCGATATTGAGAGGGCGTCGAACAATGATGAGATGTCAAGTTGTGGGTGTAGAAATTATTAGCATCGAGCATCAATGTAAAGACGGTGTCAAACTTTATATGGAGATTATTTTGAAATATTGATGCTGTAATGAAATCAAACATCAATGTTGAGATGATATTAGGCATTGTTGTGAAATCAAAGTTGAGAATTTTTAATGAATGGGATATTAAGTGTGGTCAATTGATTTGGTGTTGTGGATAGAAAATAAGAAATGTAGTTTTTATATTTTAAATAAGTATAAATTTTAAATACAATAAATTATGTTTTAAAAAATAAAAATATTTAGACACGTTTGTGTCGGACACGCGTGTCCCAATTCGTATTTAATATTGTTTTAATAGAACACATTTTTAGTGTGTCCGACACATGTTAAAGGAGTGTCAGCGCGTGTCGTGTTGGATACGTGTCTGAACACTGCACTTCTCTTTAAGGGGAAGTGTTAGTGCATCACAGCTACCGATAGAACCTCTTATAATAGGTAAAATTTTTCTAATTTTTTTATAATAAATTTTAATAATTTTTTAGTCATAATTAATAATAGTTATTAATCATAATTAATTATCGATTAATTATTATTTAATTATAATTAATAATAATAATAATAATAATAATTATAGTAAATTAACTATTATAATGAACTATATTTAATTATAATTAATCATCATTAATTTTAATTAATTATTATTAATTAAGTTAATTATTGATAATTATAATTATTTAGTATTATTTATAATTAATTATTAATAATTATAATTAATTATTCTTAATTATAATTAAGTTTTTATTAATTATTATGAATGATAATTAATTATAGTAAAATTTAATTAATTAATAAAATAAAGAAAAAGAGGAAAAAATGGAAATGAAAAAGAGAAAAAAGAAAAAAAGGAAAAGAAAATCTTTATGGTCCTCGATCCTTCTGCCCTTAACCTTGACATAGCAGTCAACACAAATATCATCGACATCATTTAAAGCACTCAATCACGAAGGATAACCCAAACCCTATCCTTGATGCCTCTAGTGCGACGAGTAGCCAACCATGCACGCTTTTCTTAGCATGAAGGGAGAAAGCTCATTGCGGTGCTTGCGATGAGGCAGGTAAGAATTGTGCATGCTTTTCTTAGCGTGGAGGAGCAAAACTTAAGTACCTATATATGTGTCTTAGTTCCTGCAGGGCAAGAATTATGCATTTTTCATAGGCACCCCTGAAGACTCATTTATGCCTTTCTTGGTATGGTGGGATTGAAGACTACAGCCACAGTATCACCATACACCAACCATATATGTATTTCTTGACATGGCAAGAAGGCTAAGACTCCCCTAAGTTTCTTGTAGATAAGGGAGATGCTTAGGTGCTGCCAAAATTTAGACTAAAGTTGCAAAAAGTTTAAATGAACAATAGAGTGATAAAGAATAGGACTTGAACTAAATAATAGGCTACATAACATTAATAAATAGATCCTAAAATTAAAAATGCATAATTCATTTGAAATTTCAAATGTTAAATAATATGTTCAAGTCACTTAAATAAACATGAATGAAATGTAGGGTACTTGTAATAGATGAAATTCCAAGCACTGCTTTTATACAAACAAAGATCAAGTAACTAATGTGCAACACTCAATAGTACCCAACAAAAAGGAGGGACAGTAATGAATTTAGCATGCTAACAATCAATAGAAACATATAATTTATCACATTAACCCTATCTACAAATGATATACATACAAAAATTCCTATGAACATTGAAAGAGGTACAAGTAAGTGTAGAAACACGTCAACTAATAAGTTCTGGGAAATCTGAGATAAATGCATGTTATTGGTGGTTAATAGTAGCATGTAAATGAAGACACTAATATGTAATGATCATAAAGATACCTTCACAGTTAATGTCAATCAAACATCTAACAAACACTTAAGCT
This sequence comes from Dendrobium catenatum, assembly GCF_001605985.2. NCBI lineage: Eukaryota > Viridiplantae > Streptophyta > Magnoliopsida > Asparagales > Orchidaceae > Dendrobium > Dendrobium catenatum. The sequence goes on from NW_021319315.1 coordinate 9,885,704, forward strand.
ACCTGTAGATGAACACACTAATAAGCATGCTGAAAACAACACTGAGGGTCATTGTGTAAGTGACATAAGGAGAATTTTGATGAATGCAAACACATGTTATGCTAGAAGACTTATAATGTGCATAATATTTCATTCCTAAGAAATAGTAGATGAATTATCATTTTGACCACAGCTTTCTCACAGTCAATGCTAGTTAATTGGTAGATGAACAATGCAATCGTAAGCAATGATAATCCTTCCAATCAGTATCAACTAGCCTACAATCAATAATAGTTTACTGACAAGGAAGATAAATGATGAATGAGATGTTGCTGGATGGTTAATGTGACATACAAATGAATACACAACCCATCTTACAGTTAATAGCAGCTAGCTGATGAACAAGTACTTTAACTTGTTCGTGAGAAATAATAAAAGATATAGTAACTAGCTAGCCAACATAAATGAAGAGATTGACGATGAATGCTGCTCAACCAATAATTAATAATAACGTGTACTCAAATGTAGCAGTCTTCTATGAACATTGGAAAACCAATGTGTAATGAATATGGTAGCTTACTAATTAGTATGTGTGAAGAGATTGGAGGCAAAAGTAGCTTGCCCGATAGTCAACAGTAGTATACTAACGAGCATGCAAAACCTACATGTAACTGATAATGTTATATGCTGATATATACATGAAGCATGTAGTAAATGCTAGGAGGTTCATATTGTTAATAATAATCAAATTCTCAACAAATACACTAATATCCAGCAAGAAAATGTGGCTGATTTGCAACATATACAAACACATATGAGCCACTATAAGAGTCTCACTATACATGATATTTTTTACCCATCATCAAATACAAAAAAATGTTTTAGTAGATTCAAATGCTAAACAATAGCAATAATAGCAAATGTGTTGTAGTAATGTCGAGTCCCCTGTAAACATAAAGACACATGTAACATGATATTTGCCAAGAGGGATTAAAGATCATAAAAAATACAACATGATTATAATAAATGTTTTGTTGATCAAGTATATTTGGGTCGTCCAATTGAAAACTCTAGAGACCTTGATAGTGATTTTAAGATAAAATAAATTCGGTGTAAGGAGAAAGCCCGCTAACGTATCACCAAAGGACGGTCCTAACTATTACACTACGCATGAAAAATTGAATGATTTTATGAATGATTCATTAGAATCAAAGAAAGTGCAATTGAAGAAAAAATGTCTCGTTTTATTATCTCTTTAGAAATATTGAGGTTTCTGGAGAATGATGCACTATTTGAATGAAGTTTCGGAGACCAAGCTTCGTAACCTATTTTTCCACATATGCACTAGTAAATGTTGTAGCTGTAGATTGGAGAGAGCTATAGGAGAATCTTCCACATCCCCTATGCAAATTAGGTGCTAGAATAACATTGGGATACTGAAAACTATTAGGTGTTCTGTCCCGTCCATACTTTGAGGTGACTACCTTGAAATGAAGGGGAGGCAAAGAAATCTAATAATATCTCTGTCAAGCCTTTGGTCTCATCTTATTATGATACCTCATATATCCCAAAAATGACCTCTTGTAATTTAGATTTCCTCATTTAATATAAGAAAAGATTAGATGGTTCACAAATTTGATCGCTCGAAGGACGAGAAAATGAAGCCTACATTAGAATAACGAAATATCTCATGATTATTAGTAACACAACACTACGATTGACATATAAGCAAAAGTAGAGAATTAGTAGTAAAAATCGGGGACATTGAAGCACCAACCATGCCACCAGATCTGCAATATTAGTACAAGATGATAGAAGGCATCGACAAAGCTAAAATAAAACCTTGTGCATTTGGTAGAAATTGTCACCTATACAACCAACTACATATGAAAATGCAAAGCACCCCCTTACATGTATTAAAAGACATATTGATGTGTATTCCATAATATGGGTACATTAACAATGTGCAGAGGGTTTCATTCTAACATGTCAGTTGATATTGTAATCATAATTCAAAATGACCTTCTGTATGCATTTGTGGGATGCAAATGTTTTCATTCAAGTATGTCATCTAATATTACAATTGCATGTTAAAATGACCTGATATATGTATCGTTAGAATACAGTGGGTTGCATTTAAGCATGTCTTTTGATGGCGCAATCATAATTTAAATTGACCTTCTGTATGTATTGGTGGGATGCAGAGGGTTTCATTCAAGCATGTCACTTGATATTGCAATTACACTCTAAAGTATCCTGTCATATGCATTTGTAAAATGTAGAGGGTTTAGTCCCTGTAATATCATCCATACATATAACAATTATATAAATACATCATGCAAAATGTATTCAATAGTATATACCCATTTGGGCCATAACAAGTGTGTTGTAGGTACATCTGTGATGTCTAAGAATGTTGTTCGGGTTAAGAAAATAATTAAAATTTGAACTCAATCCTCTATCAATAAATTGATTGAGTCAATAAGGTTCATTCAACAAAAATGTTACAACCAACATAATCCTGATGATAGCCGTGTTGGTAGAAAATCGAACTAGAGGGGAGATCAAACATTTAAAATACCTTCTAAATTCTCTTAAAAATTCATGATTCCAAATAATCAGCCAAAATATAGATATTCAAAATTAAAATAAATCATCAAACACTTAAAAAAAAATTCATCCACCCTCTGTAGTAGCTTTCCAGGGTGGACAAATTTGATAATTACTTTAGCTCATAATGAGTTAATGTATGGTCTAGAATATCACTAGGATTCATTCTTAATCTCTCTCTAATTAGTAAGGATGAGACACATGTCCTCTAACAGGTGGTTTTATTGCCAAATGGCATCATACCTATGGTTTGACCCCTAAATGGAATAGTTTGTAAACAAATATAACTGTGTCTCTCTTATTATGTGGTTTTATCTCAAAATGGCGCCATTATATTATAGTTATGGTCAAAGTTCATATGTTACCCAATGATGTTAAATCATTGAGGAATGAATCAATACAATATAATTAGTGAGGAATACAACCCTTTGTTAGATGAGGCGGATTCAAATTCATCCCCATAGATAAATATTCATTCTGGGTCTATAAGGTATCCTTGGGCGAAGCAACCTATGGCTGGCGACAAGGATCTTTCTAGTAGGTTGGGTGGACTACCTCATTTAACTAGTAGATCGGGGACCACGATGGGCCCGGATGTCGAAACCATGGGATCTTGATTGGGCTTATCTAAAATTCAATCTGCATTCTAAAAATTTACCTCAGAACCCACTTATAAAAACTCTCCTCGACATACATAAAATAAGAAAGGGGGTGGGGGGTGGGGGGAAGTCCATAGAGAGGTCGGGGAGAGAATTTTTATAGCCCACATAAATTCTAAACCATTTATGAATGGTTATGAGAAAAACTATCAAAGGATTGGTGTCTTACTTCAGAACACTTGTTGAAGCACTCTAATAATTCTCTTTTCTCTTTACATAATGAGTATCTAGAAGATACAACATAAGTATTATCCCTTTTATTCAACTACTAATTTACCATAGAATTTTAGCCTTCTTTTTATCCCTCATCATTTTCTATTATAGCTAAAAATATATATAGTTTTTTCCTTCTTTTCTATCTCTAGAACTATTGATATTTTTACCAAATTTATTATATGACCTATTAAAATTAAAAATTTTTAATCTATGCATAAGTTATAGAGTATAATGAATTAATGAACTATGTTATATATGTAAATAAATTAACCAAACAACTATACAATACATTGTGTATTATTTGTTTAACCTTTTCTCTTTCTTAACTCTTTTTATTGTCAACACTTCATTAACTTATTAAGTATGGTCCTTG